>NW_027207684.1:0-146481 GCF_963455315.2 Globicephala melas | reverse complement strand
CCAGCTCACAAGAAAGCGAGTTGAAGAAAGGAGCTCAGGGGCACTGTAATTCACAAACCTGCAGAGTTATAAATGACAGCTATCATCCAAAAATATACTGAAGTAAGGCTGCCAAGAGGACTTGAATGCGGGGCAGAATTGCAGGAAACCGATTTCAGGAGGTAGACTGGAATTGCATTGAAAGCATAGGAAAAGAGGCAGAACGTCCACAATGATGCACTTGGCCAAAAAGGGCGTATGCGTTTTTTCCTGAATATATTCAGGAAAAAACGCATACGCCCTTTTTGGCCAACCAAGCAAGCTTGCAAAGGAAATCTGCACTACAATGAAGTCTCACTTCCCCCCGGTCAAAAGGGCCATCTGAAAAAAGTGTAAAATCCAGAAAGGCAGGACAGGCCATGGAGAACTGGGAGCCTTGTTATGCTGATGGGCGGGATGTAAATTGCCAACAGACACTCGGGAGAAGTGTATGGTGTTTCCTGAAACATCTAAAAAACAAAGCAACAGAGCCTAGGGCACTTCCACTTATGGTCCTATAGCTTAGGGAAATTAAAATCAAAAAGACACAGCCACCCCAAAGTTTGGGACGCCTCTGTTTACAAGAACCTCGTTTACAGTACAAGTTCAACATCGCAGAAAGTGAAAAATGGATAAAGAAGTTGTGGTATTTACTTACAAAGCAATATCACTCAGCAATGAAATCTATGTCATCAGGCCCGTAGCAGCATAATGAGTGGATTCAGGTACGATGATTCTAACTGAAATAAGTCACACAGAAAAAGAAACATCATAAGATATCACTAATACACGCAATGTAAACTGGGCTACACAGGAACTGAATTACAGAACAGAACAGGGTCTCAAATTTAGAAAACCAACTTATGCTTGCTTAAGGGGAAAGGTGAGTTGGGGTGCTGCATAAAACCAGAGATTGAAATGAGCACAGATAAAGTTCCTTAAGCCAAATATGGAATAGACAAGAGCTACTCCTTGCTCAACGAAATGGACTCAACACCCCATATTAAACGCCTAAGAATGTACCTGACTAATAACTATCTTAAAACCTATGGATTACTATGTCTCATAAAGAGAATCAAGCATGTGTACAGGGGCATAAACGCAGCAGTGATAGGATTGGAGAGGTTCGGTGAGCAAATGAAGACCCTTTGAAGTCATATTGCATGGTACCCATTCCACGGGTTTCAACTACCCAGGTTTAAGGTATTCTTCCTTCAGCTAAAACATGCATGTGGAACCCAGAGTATGATCAACCGTGTGAACGGGAGACGTGTTCAAATATGTCTCAGTTTTCCTCCCCTGGTACTCGGGTGCAACATTCCAGACGCTTTACTAACACTCTCCCCACTTGGAGTGTCAGCGCCTTTAACCACCTGTTTGGCCCAGTTTGCAATTTCTGCGGAAGATGAACAGGAATAGGGAGAACCAATGAGAGACTAGCTGGAGGTGTCTGGACGGGCAAATTTAACTCTCATTTCCCACCAGGAAGAGGAATTAACCAAAGGCTCAGCGTGCCGTGCCGGAACCAGATTAGGGCCTGAAGCCATCCTGCGGTGTTGCGGCCAGCTCACAAGAAAGCGAGTTGAAGAAAGGAGCTCAGGGGCACTGTAATTCACAAACCTGCAGAGTTATAAATGACAGCTATCGTCCAAAAATATACTGAAGTAAGGCTGCCAAGAGGACTTGAAAGCGGGGCAGAATTGCAGGAAACCGATTTCAGGAGGTAGACTGGAATTGCATCGAAAGCATAGGAAAAGAGGCAGAACGTCCACAATGATGCACTTGGCCAAAAAGGGCGTATGTGTTTTTTCCTGAATATATTCAGGAAAAAACGCATACGCCCTTTTTGGCCAACCAAGCAAGCTTGCAAAGGAAATCTGCACTACAATGAAGTCTCACTTCCCCCCCCCCCCCGGTCAAAAGGGCCATCTGAAAAAAGTGTAAAATCCAGAAAGGCAGAACAGGCCACAGAGAACTGGGAGCCTTGTTATGCTGATGGGCGGGATGTAAATTCCCAACAGCCGCTCTGTAGAAGTGTATGGTGTTTCCTGAAACATCTAAAAAACAAAGCAACAGAGCCTAGGGCACTTCCACTTATGGTCCTATAGCTTAGGGAAATTAAAATCAAAAAGACACAGCCACCCCAAAATTTGGGACGGCTCTTTTTACAGGAATCTCTTCTGCGGCACAAGTTAAATATCCCAGAGAGCAAATAATGGATAAAGAAGTTGCGGTACTTATGTACAACAGAATACCACTCAGCAATGAAATCTATGTCACCAGGCCCGTACCAGCATAATGAGTGGATTGAGGCACGATGATTCTAAGTGAAATAAGTCACACAGAAAAAGAAACATCATAAGGTATCACTAATACACGGAATGTGAACTTGGCTACACATGAACTGAATTACAAAACAGAACAGGGTCTCAAATTTAGAAAACCAACTTATGCTTGCTTAAGGGGGAAGGTGAGTTGGGGTGCTGCATAAAAGCAGAGTTTGAAATTAGCACAGATACCGTTCCATAAGCCAAATATGTAATAGACAAGACCTACCCCTTGCTCAACGAAATGGATTCAACAATGAGGTATCACCTCACACCTGGTAGAATAGGCATCATAGAAAATCTACAAACAAAAAATGCTGGAAAGGGTGTGGAGAAAAGGAACCCTCTTCCACTATTGTTGGGAATATAAATTGATACAGTCATTATGGAGAACAATATGGAATTTCTTAAGAAACTAACAATAGAATTACCATATGATACAGCAATCCCAGTACTGGACATATACCCAGACAAAACCATAAATCAAAAAGAGTCATTCACCGCAATGTTCATTGCATCACTATTTACAATATCGAGGTAATGGAAGCAACCTAAATGCCCACAGACAGACGAATGCATAAAGCTGTGGTACATATATAAAATGGAATATTACTAAGCCATGAAAAGGAATGAAATTGGGTCATTTGTAGAGACGTCGATGGATCTAGAGACTGTCATACAGAGTGAAGTAAGTCAGAAAGAGAAAAACAAATCTGGTATATTCACGCATATATGTGGAACCTAGAAAAACTGTACAGATTAACCATTTTGCAAGGCATAAATAGAGCAACAGATGTAGACAACAAACGTATGGACAACAAGGGGGGAAAGCTGTTGGGGGGGTGGTGGTGGGAGGAGTTGAGAGACTGGGATTGGCATGTATACATTTATATGTATAAAATAGATAACCAATAAGAACCTGCTGTATAAAAATATAAAATAAAATTCAAAATTAAAAAGAAATAAAATTTAAAAAATAAAACAGAAAAAACAATTATTCCCTGCACATACATGTATTTATATGAATAAATTATTTCCATGCTTATATCTGTAAATACAAAAAAGAGGAATAAAATCTACCTTGAACCAAAAACGAAAAAGAGAAAAAAACACAGAACCCACCAGTTACACAGAGGAAAACCGTATCAGGGCACTTGCTCCAGTTGTAAACAATTCTGAAGTTGGTCAGTGGTGGGGAATCGTCTCCCATTCAGCCAGCAGCCCCCACGCAACAAGCGTCCTCATTACAAAGCTGGGGCACCGTGCCGAGGCATCTGTGAGTAAACGTGAGCTGAGCCCCAGGCCAGTTGCTGCTGAACTATTCCCACCCGTCCCAGGTAAAACACCTGAATATATACAAGGACTTGAAAGCCTAGAGGAAGGGCCATAGAGCCACACGAGTGACAGCATGCCGGCCGACTTGGTGCCTGCAGGCCAGCCAGGATGGTCCTGGCCCTGGGTGCTCTTCTGGAAGATTTCCATTTCCCTGCCTGAGATACCCGTCCTGTCCCTGCCCCCACTGCTTTTTTCCTTCCTCACCTCTGCCCAGGGAGAAATTCCAGCAGCAGGTATGGGTGACACATCCTCTTCTTTAGCAGGTGGCAGCCTGGCAACTGCTGCAGAAAGTCCAGCAGAGCCCCACTCACACTGGGCCACCCACAAAGCCGTGGCCTCTCACTCCCTCCCACCAGCCCAGCCCCGAGACTGCTGACAGGGCAGAGAAAATGGCGTCAGGCACGGCTGCAGGGGCTCTTGCTGCCTGGAGTGGTATTTATATTGATCTCAACCCAGGCACACCTGGGGAGGGCTGGCCGGCACGGTAAGGCTGCCCAGGTCAGCCAATCATCACCCCTCAGGGGCTCACAGTTGCAGAAAATGGAACTTGCTGAACCGGCCAGGTCCAAGGAACAGGTGTGGGCTCCTGAGAGTCAGGATAGACAAGGGGCTGCAGCTTTGGCTTGTTTTCTAATCATTTTATCTGGCCCATGAGTGGGAGACAACTTCAAGAAAACCCTCTCCTAATGAGAGGAACCCAGGAGTCAGGGAAAGGAGGGGTGGGTGGTGGTTGGAGACAGAGGCCTGGTGCCCCGGGTGCAGTGGAAGTCTCTGGAAGACCAGGTGGAGGGAGGCCTCACGGAGTGATGCCCAGGGTCACAGACCTGTCGCAGCTGCTGTTTGTTAGTTCAAGTCCTGCTCTGAGGTGCTCTGTGTCAGCTCTGAGCGACAGGTGAGCTGGGGGTGCTCTGCAATGAGGGCTATGTGCACGGTTCCTGTGTGCCCAGCCCTGCCACGGTACCTGCAAGGGTAGCTCTGTATCCTGGGAGGGGCCTGATCACAAGAGCCCCGTGGGCTGGGGTGGGGGTGGGGTACCTGCCCAGGTGAGCTCCATATTCTGCGATTGGTCTGACCACGAGAGCCCCATGGGCTGCTGGGGACCTGGTAAAGGATGTCAGGACAGTCAGTGAAGCCACCGAGGATATACCTCCAGTTGCTCCTAATTCCTACACCCTGCTGGTCATTCTACCAACCACCAGGACATGGTATTCTGTATTAGTCTTCAATGATGCCTTCTTTTGTATTCCATTAGTCCCAGAGTCACAAGAAATTTTGGCTTGTGAGTGGCAGGACTCAACATACAACTAAAACAATACTTCCGGGCCGTCTGGCCCCAAGGGTGCAAAAATTCCCACACCGTCTTTGGGGAAAGCTTAGCTAAAGACCTAAAAGTTCTACCTCTGGAAAAGGAAACCCTCCTTCAATATGCAGACGACATTCTGATCGCCAGCCCTACTAAGGAGGCCTCTGAACTACCAAGCCAATAAAGGATAGAAGTTGTCCAAGAAAAAGCTCAAATATCACAGACTGCGGTGACCTGCCTGGGCTTCATTCTCACACAAGGTCAGAGAAGCCCATCCCAGGAAAGGGAAGAAACCATTTTCAGCCTTACCCCTTTCTAAAACTAGAAGACAGCTTAGGGGTTCCTGGGGAGGCCAGGGTTTGCTGCTTCTGGATCCCTAACTACAGTCTACTAGCTGGGCCTCTATATGAAACACTGAAAGGAAAAGATGATGATCCTTTTGAATAGAATCCAGAAGTGGCCTTTCAAGAATGGAAAGAGCAGTCAATTCAGACCCTTGCCCTGGAACTCCCTAATTTAGCTAAACCCTTTGACCTTTACATTCCCGGTGAAAGGTGAATCGCCATTGGAGAATTAGTGCAAAAACTGGGACCACTTGAAATGGAACAATGCAAGAATGCCATCCAGGTAGGATAAACTACGGTCACTAAGGAGCTTGGCCCACTGCCACATCTGGCCAAGATACTGGCGGTATCTAAAAACCTGGAAATCAGCAGCCCAAAAGGCCACCTCCCTCCTAAGGGAAAAGGACCCCACGTGGTGATCCTAACCACCAACCATGCCCTGAAGTTGCAGGGTTCGCTCCGTGGGCACACCGACCTCGAGTGAGGAGGCCCTCCAACTCCAACATCCAGAGAGATAACCGGGGGCAACAGGGCACCATGACGACTCGTGTGAACATCACTTGACCTGGAGTTTCTCTCATAAAACAACAAGAGTGTGTCCCAAAAGAGTAGACTACTGCTTGCAGGACTTACTGCACCCAGAGGGGAGCTAATAATCTTGGCGGGGGAACAGTATACCACACTGTCACCATAGAAAAGCCTACAGACACCGTGATGATGGTGGCCAATAAGACCGGCTGGACTCCTGTTTACTTCAAAAGGCTGTTGACTCAGTAGCCATCATGGTCCTTATCACCACTGACCCTGGACTGTCTGGGAGTTGAACGGGCAGGGCTCTGACACCTGGTGCTGTTTGTACGTTAATTCAGGGGCCTAATTGAAGAAAGCGCAGACTACTGGTCAGAGCATCTAGGCTGGCAGAAACGGTCAGCCTAAGGTGGCCGAACAAATGTGGGGCGGGGTGAAACCGGCCCCCACAGCGTCTCTGCACATCTCTTTCCTGGACCCTTAAAGGTCATTAGAATCTATAACACTTCCAATGCTGGTGCTCAGGTGGACGAGCAGGGAGGCAGGGGTCCTGGGGACAATCAACGTCACCGGGAGGCTGCTGGGGAGAAGCTCTGACCCTCGCCCCAGGGTATGAGGGCTCCCAACTCAGCACTCAGCAGTTACAGAAGAAGGGTCTGCACCCTCAGCACTCCAAGAATGAGGAACGGGACAAAAGGCAGAGGAGGGGTTTGTCCCCAGCAAAGCCCATTAAAAATCCCTGGGAGATAAAAATAGAATCTGGGCAATAAAGTCAAGTCTAACCTTTTTTATCCTTTGTGCTTTGTCTAATTTCACGTGCTCCTAGGGTCCCGCATGCAGAGGTTCCACACCCGGCACTTCAGACCAGATTTCCTAGTGCAGAATGGCTGGGTCGACACCTCAGCTCCTGGGGCCCAGTGCAGACTCCACGATATAGAGCCTGAGCTACAGCCAACCCGGCCCTCGAGAGCTCTGCCGCCTCCCTCCCTCCCACTGACTCTGACAGGATCTCTACACAGCAGCCCAGCCCACAGCCCACGGGGTAGTGCATGCTCTCACCTCTCCATTCTCTGATCAAAATATAAAGTTTCCTTTGCTTGTGAACCAAACTCAGTCTCGATCTGTTGGCCCCAATGACACTGGGCAGGGGGACACTTGTTGGGGTCCACTCTGGAGGATCAGTAACAGAAATTGAGACTATTGTAACCTCAATGAACAGATGTGTGAGCCAAACTGTAGTTAACATAGAACAGTGTATAAGGCTCGGGTAAAATAAGATGTTTCTAACACTTCCATTTGATATTTCCATCACTTTTTATAAGCAAGTTCAGTGAAAAGGTTTGTCTTATTTGTCAGGTCAATATTAGAGAAACGAAGTGATTTCTTTCCAAGGATGTACATCTAATAATCTTGGTTAAACCTTCAATCTTGTTTTAAATGCTTTTCCATTGAAAATGATACCTCTCTTTCAGCTCCCCCATTTCTGAGAAGTATAAAATCTTATAATTTATTATTACCAAAGGGGAAAGGTGGGAGGAGGGATAAATTAACAGTTTGGAATTAACACATACACACTGCTATGTATAAAATAGATCATCAACAAGGAACTACTGTATAGCACAGGGAACTACACTCAACATTTTGCAATAACCTATAAGGGGAAATAATCTGAAAAAGAATAGATATTTTTATTGACATCATCTATCAATGATAGTTAAATTGTAGCCTAAGGGAAGCTGGTGGTGAGTGCTTCTGACCCTGAAGACTTCAATCATCTAAAGTTTGGACTCTGCCTACTTCCCAAGGCCCTTAATGAACATATGTGTAGCCGTAGCTTAAAAACTTCCCCAGTTTGGGTTTCGGGGAGACACTGATTTTGAAAAAGCCCTGGTGTTCTCCTTACATGAATGGGACTCTTCCTACTGCTAAAACATGTCTGTCACACCCAGAGGATGGTATACCGTCTGATCGGGAAGAGTTTGGAAAAGGCATCTCATCTCCTCATCTCCTGGTGCTCGGGTTCACCCCTCCAGCGTCTTTACTAACAGTCTCCCCACTTGGAGATGTCAGCACTGTCAACATCCTGTTGCGTACAGTTTGGAATTTGTCCAGAGGATGAAGCGGAAGGATGAGGAACAATGAGAGACAAGTCCTAGGTGTTCAGACAGGCACATGTCACTCTAATTTCCAATCAGGAAGACGAATTGACCAAAGGCTAGGGTTGCCCATGGAAACAGTATAGGGCTTGAGGAAATCCCACTGCTTTGTGGCCAGTTCCCATAAACACAAGTTGAACAATGGAACTCAGGGGCAGTAAAATTCACAAAACTGCAGAGTTGAAAATATCCATCACTGAAAAATGTCTTGAGGAAAGTCAGAGAAAAGGACTTGTAAGCAAGGGAGAATGGCAGGAAAGGGATTTGAGGAGGTAGAAAGGACTCGCCATTAAGCACAAGAAAAGGAGCTGAACATTGCCAACATTGCCAACATTGCAGTTGGCCAAAAAGGGTGTATGCGTTTTTTTCTGTATATATTCAAGAAAAGGGCATACACTTTTTTAGCCAACCAAACAGGTGGGCACTGGAAGTCAATACTACAAAAGATATCACTTCGCATCAGTCAGAAGAGCCATCCTCATAAAGCGTAAACAACAGAAATGCAGGACAGGGCAACGAGAAGAGGGAGCCCTGTGAGACTTATAGTGGAAATGTATATTGCCAACGGCCATTCTGGAGAAGTGTATTGTGTTTACTAAAGCATCTAAAAAATGAGCTACAGAGCATAGGGCACTTGCACTCATGGGCGTATATCTTGGGAAAAACAAAAATCGAGAGGACACAGGCACCCCAATGTTTACCCCCTCTCTGTTTAAAAGATCCTCGACTAGGATATAACTTAAATGTCTCTGGAGGGAAAAAATGGATAGAGATGTGGTACTTAGGTAGAGTGGAATATTATTCAGCCTGGAAATCAATGAAATATGGCCAGTTGTAACAACTCCGGAGGAGTTACGTATGATCATTCTAAGTGACAGAATTCAAAAAGAAAAAGACACATATCATAAGATATCACTTAAAGGTGGAATCCAAAATGGCTACACATGAAATAAATTACAAAACAAAAACATAGTCAAATATGTAGAAAACACGCATAAGGCTGCTAAACGGGAAAGGTGGGGAGGGGTGAGGCATCATCCAGGAAGTTGAAATTAGCAAAGATACCATTCCAAATACCAAACTGATAATCAACAAGGCCTACACGGTAGCTAAAAGAACTGCACTCAGCACACTCAAGTCACCGGAAAAGAATATATACGACTGGTAAGAATCTGAAAAAGAATTTATTGATGACTCTCTGTACGTGAATCAAGTGGATGTACAGCAGCAAGAAACAGAGCTTTGAAAATCAGCTGTAACCAATATAGTAATAAATTGAAAAAAATAAACGACAGAGAGACAGAGAAAACCTCTTACAACTTTTCCTCAGGGACGGTGATGCAACATGGATTGAACACATCTAGACCCACAGCAGGATGAGACATAAGGCTGGAAACTGTTTGCGCTAAGAGAAATGTGAGGTTGGGTGAGGAAATGCACACCCTTTAAAGTAATACTACCTGGTACCCATTCAATGGGTCCCAAATCTGCAGGTTCAAGGGATCTTCCTACAGCTAAAACATGCATGGAAAACCCAGAGGACTGTACACCATGTGATCAGGAGATGTGTCTAAAATGCACCTCATTTATCCTCTCCTGGTGCTCCTGTTCACCGTTCCAGCCATGTTACTTAGAATCTCCCCACTTGGAGAATCAGCACATTTAAACTTCTGTTTCACACATTTTGCAAATTGTGAGGAGGATGAACGGGAAGAGGGGGAACCAATGAGAGAATAGTTGTAGGGGTTTGGACGGGCACATATCACTCTAATTTCCCATTAAGAATAAGAATTAAAGAAAGGCTCAGCCTGCCTCGCCGGAGCCAAAATAGGGCCTGAAGCAATCCTGCGGGTTTGAGGACAGCTCACAAAAGAGCAACTTAAAAAATGGAGCTCAGGGTCACTGCAATTCACAAACCTGCAGAGTTATAAATGAAAACTAATGTCCAAAAATATGTTGAGGTAAGGCAAAGAAGAGGATCTGAATGCAAGACAGAATTGCAAGAAACAGATTTCAAGAGATAGATTGGACTCGTCTTTAACGCACATGAAAAGCGGCAGAATTTCGACAATGATGCAGTTGGCCCAAAAGGGCGTATGCGTTTTTTCCTGATTATATCCAGGAAAAAACGCATACGCACTTTATGGGCAACGAAGCAAGTAAGCAATGCAAATGTGCACAATAAAGAAGTCTCACTTCCCACCGGTCAAAAGGGCCATCCTAAAAAAGTGTAAAATCCAGAAAGGCAGGACAGGCCATGGAGAACAGGGAGCCTTTATACGCTGATGGGCAGTGTGTGAACTGCCGAGAGCCACTCTGGAGAAGTGTATGGTGGTTCCTAAATCATCTAAAAAACAGAGCTACAGAGCATAGGACACTTCCAATCATGGGAGTATATCTAGGGAAGTCTAAAAATCAACAAGACACAAGCACACCACAGTTTAGGGCTACTCTGTTTACAAGAACCTCAACTTCAGTACACCTTAAATATCCCAGGAAAGAGAACAATGGATAAAGAAGATGTGGTACTTATGTACAATGGAATATCTCTTCACCATGAAATCAATGTAATAAGGCTAGTAGAAGGATAAAGAGTGGATTTAGGTCCGATAATACTACTTGAAATAAGTCAAACAGAAAAAGAAACATATCATAAGATATCACTTATAGAGGGAGGGTAAATATGGCTGCACAAGAAATGAATTACAGAACAGAACAGTGTCTCACATTTAGAAAACACACTTATGTCAGCTTAAGGGGAAAGGAGAGGTGGGGTGATGCATAAAACCAGAGTTTGAAATTAGCACAGATAGCGTTCAATAAACCAAATATGTATTAGACAAGATCTACACCTTGCTCAATGAACTGGCCTCAACACACCCTATACACCGCAGAGAAATATATCTGAGTAATAAGAATCTTAAAACCCATGTATGATATATCTCCATAAGGGAATCAAGTGTGTGCAGAGTGGCACAAACACAGCAGTGAAAGTGAGCTAAACCCCATTATAGAAATAAATTTTAAAAAGAAAACGCTGAAACAATGAAAGAGAGAAAAATTCTTACAAAATTCGCTCAGGGGATGTGATGCAACCTGGATTGACCACATATAAACCCACAGCTGGATAAGACATAAGGCCGGACACTTGGGGCTGAGAGGATTGGTGAGCTTTGGTGAGCAACTGCCGAAAGTTTAATGCAATACTTCATGCTACTCAGTCCAAGGGTCCCAACACTCCAGGTTGAAGGGAATCTTCCTACAGCTAAACCATGCTTGGGAAACCCAGCGACTGGTATACCATATGATCGGGAAAGGTTTCTAAAACGCACCTCATTTTTCCTCTCCTGGGGCTGCGGATCGACATTCCAGCCGCTTTACTAACAACATCCCCACATGGAGTCAATGCCTTTAAGTTCTGGTATCGCACAGTCTGCAGTTAGTGTGGAGGATGAATGGGAATAGGGGGAACCAGTGAGAAACAAGCTGTAGCGGTTTCAATGGGCACATGTCACTCTAATGCCACATCAGTAAGAAGAATTAACCAAAGGCACAGCAAGGTGCCCCAGAAGAAAAATAGGGCTTCAAGGAATCCTGTGGTTATGGGGCAAGACCACAAAAATAAGAGCTGAAAAGTGGGGCTAAGGGCCACCGCAATTCAAAAACCTGCAGAGTTATAAAGGCCAACTATTTTCAAAAAATATATTGAGGTAAGGCTATGAAGAGACATTGAAAGCAAGGCAGAAGTGCCGGAAACCGATTTCAGGAGGTAGACTGGAATTGCATTGAAAACATATGAAGAGAGTCAGAACCTCGACAATGATGCACTTGGCCAAAAAGGGCGTATGTGTTTTTTCCTGAATATATTCAGGAAAAAACGCATACACACTTTTTGGCCAACCAAGCAAGCTTGCAAAGGAAATCTGCACTACAATGAAGTCTCACTTCCCCCCGGTCAAAAGGGCCATCTGAAAAAAGTGTAAAATCCATAAAGGCACGACAGGGCATGGAGAACTGGGAGCATTCTTATGCAGATGGGCGGGATGGAAATTGCCAACAGCCACTCTGGAGAAGTGTATGGTGTTTCCTGAAACATCTAAAAAACAAAGCAACAGAGCCTAGGGCACTTCCACTTATGGTCCTATAGCTTAGGGAAATTAAAATCAAAAAGACACAGCCACCCCAAAGTTTGGGACGGCTCTGTTTACAAGAACCTCGTTTACGGTACAAGTTCAATATCGCAGAAAGTGAAAAATGGATAAAGAAGTTGTGGTACTTACGTACAATGCAATATCACTCAGCAATGAAATCTATGTCATCAGGCCCTTAGCAGCACAATGAGTGGATTCAGGTATGATGATTCTAACTGAAATAAGTCACACAGAAAAAGAAACATCATAAGATATCAGTAATACACGGAATGTAAACTTGGCTACTCAGGAACTGAATTACAGAACAGAACAGGGTCTCCAATTTAGAAAACCAACTTATGCTTGCTTAAGGGGAAAGCTGAGTTGGGGTGCTGCATAAAACCAGAGATTGAAATGAGCACAGATAAAGTTCCTTAAGCCAAATATGGAATAGACAAGAGCTACTCCTTGCTCAACGAAATGGACTCAACACCCCATATTAAACGCCTAAGAATATACCTGACTAGTAAGAATCTTAAAACGTATGGATGGCTATGTCTGAAAGAGAATCAAGCGTGTGTACAGGGGCATAAACGCAGCAGTGATAGGATTGGAGAGGTTCGGTGAGCAAATGAAGACCCTTTGAAGTCATATTGCATGGTACCCATTCCACGGGTTTCAACTACCCAGGTTTAAGGTATTCTTCCTTCAGCTAAAACATGCATGTGGAACCTAGAGTATGATCAACCATGTGATCGGGGGACGTGTTCAAATATGTCTCAGTTTTCGTACCCTGGTACTCGGGTGCAACATTCCAGACGCTTTACTAACACTCTCCCGACTTGGAGAGTCAGTCCCTTTAACCTCCTGTTTGGCCCAGTTTGCAATTTCTGCGGAAGATGAACAGGAATAACGAGAACCAATGAGAGACTAGCTGGAGGTGTCTGGACGGGCAAATTTAACTCTCATTTCCCACCAGGAAGAGGAATTAACCAAAGGCTCAGCGTGCCGTGCCGGAACCAGATTAGGGCCTGAAGCCATCCTGCGGTGTTGCGGCCAGGTCACAAGAAAGCGAGTTGAAGAAAGGAGTTCAGGGGCACTGTAATTCACAAACCTGCAGAGTTATAAATGACAGCTATCGTCCAAAAATATACTGAAGTAAGGCTGCCAAAAGGAGTTGAAAGCGGGGCAGAATTGCAGGAAACCGATTTCAGGATGTAGACTGGAATTGCATTGAAAGCATAGGAAAAGAGGCAGAAGGTCCACAAGAATGCACTTGGCCAAAAAGCGCTTATGCGTTTTTTCCTGAATATATTCAGGAAAAAACGCATACGCCCTTTTTGGCCAACCAAGCAAGCTTGCAAAGGAAATCTGCACTACAATGAAGTCTCACTTCCCCCCGGTCAAAAGGGCCATCTGAAAAAAGTGTAAAATCCAGAAAGGCAGGACAGGCCATGGAGAACTGGGAGCCTTGTTATGCTGATGGGCGGGATGTAAATTGCCAACAGACACTCGGGAGAAGTGTATGGTGTTTCCTGAAACATCTAAAAAACAAAGCAACAGAGCCTAGGGCACTTCCACTTATGGTCCTATAGCTTAGGGAAATTAAAATCAAAAAGATACAGCCACCCCAATGTTTGGGACGCCTCTGTTTACAAGAACCTCGTTTACCGTACAAGTTCAATATCACAGAAAGTGAAAAATGGATAAAGAACTTGTGGTACTTACGTACAATGCAGTATCACTCAGCAGTGAAATCTATGTCATCAGGCGCATAGCAGCACAATGAGTGGATTCAGGTACGATGATTCTAACTGAAATAAGTCACACAGAAAAAGAAACATCATAAGATATCAGTAATACACGGAATGTAAACTTGGCTACACAGGAACTGAATTACAGAACAGAACAGGGTCTCAAATTTAGAAAACCAACTTATGCTTGTTTAAGGGGAAAGGTGAGTTGGGGTGCTGCATAAAACCAGAGATTGAAATGAGCACAGATAAAGTTCCTTAAGCCAAATATGGAATAGACAAGAGCTACTCCTTGCTCAACGAAATGGACTCAACACCGCATATTAAACGCCTAAGAGTGTACCTGACTCTTAAGTATCTTAAAACCTATGGATTGCTATGTCTCCGAAAGAGAATCAAGCATGTGTACAGGGACATAAACGCAGCAGTGATAGGATTGGAGAGGTTCGGTGAGCAAATGAAGACCCTTTGAAGTCATATTGCATGGTACCCATTCCACGGGTTTCAACTACCCAGGTTTAAGGTATTCTTCCTTCAGCTAAAACATGCATGTGGAACCTAGAGTATGATCAACCATGTGATCGGGAGACGTGTTCAAATATGTCTCAGTTTTCGTACCCTGGTACTCGGGTGCAACATTCCAGACGCTTTACTAACACTCTCCCGACTTGGAGAGTCAGTCCCTTTAACCTCCTGTTTGGCCCAGTTTGCAATTTCTGCGGAAGATGAACAGGAATAGCGAGAACCAATGAGAGACTAGCTGGAGGTGTCTGGACGGGCAAATTTAACTCTCATTTCCCACCAGGAAGAGGAAATAACCAAAGGCTCAGCGTGCCGTGCCGGAACCAGATTAGGGCCTGAAGCCATCCTGCGGTGTTGCGGCCAGCTCACAAGAAAACGAGTTGAAGAAAGGAGCTCAGGGGCACTGTAATTCACAAACCTGCAGAGTTATAAATGACAACTATCGTCCAAAAATATACTGAAGTAAGGCTGCCAAGAGGACTTGAAAGCGGGACAGAATTGCAGGAAACCGATTTCAGGAGGTAGACTGGAATTGCATTGAAAGCATAGGAAAAGAGGCAGAACGTCCACAATGATGCACTTGGCCAAAAAGGGCGTATGCGTTTTTTCCTGAATATATTCAGGAAAAAACGCATACGCCCTTTTTGGCCAACCAAGCAAGCTTGCAAAGGAAATCTGCACTACAATGAAGTCTCACTTCCCCCCGGTCAAAAGGGCCATCTGAAAAAAGTGTAAAATCCAGAAAGGCAGGACAGGCCATGGAGAACTGGGAGCCTTGTTATGCTGATGGGCGGGATGTAAATTGCCAACAGACACTCGGGAGAAGTGTATGGTGTTTCCTGAAACATCTAAAAAACAAAGCAACAGAGCCTAGGGCACTTCCACTTATGGTCCTATAGCTTAGGGAAATTAAAATCAAAAAGATACAGCCACCCCAATGTTTGGGACGCCTCTGTTTACAAGAACCTCGTTTACCGTACAAGTTCAATATCACAGAAAGTGAAAAATGGATAAAGAAATTGTGGTACTTACGTACAATGCAGTATCACTCAGCAGTGAAATCTATGTCATCAGGCCCGTAGCAGCACAATGAGTGGATTCAGGTACGATGATTCTAACTGAAATAAGTCACACAGAAAAAGAAACATCATAAGATATCAGTAATACACGGAATGTAAACTTGGCTACACAGGAACTGAATTACAGAACAGAACAGGGTCTCAAATTTAGAAAACCAACTTATGCTTGTTTAAGGGGAAAGGTGAGTTGGGGTGCTGCATAAAACCAGAGATTGAAATGAGCACAGATAAAGTTCCTTAAGCCAAATATGGAATAGACAAGAGCTACTCCTTGCTCAACGAAATGGACTCAACACCGCATATTAAACGCCTAAGAATGTACCTGACTCTTAAGTATCTTAAAACCTATGGATTGCTATGTCTCCGAAAGAGAATCAAGCATGTGTACAGGGACGTAAACGCAGCAGTGATAGGATTGGAGAGGTTCGGTGAGCAAATGAAGACCCTTTGAAGTCATATTGCATGGTACCCATTCCACGGGTTTCAACTACCCAGGTTTAAGGTATTCTTCCTTCAGCTAAAACATGCATGTGGAACCTAGAGTATGATCAACCATGTGATCGGGAGACGTGTTCAAATATGTCTCAGTTTTCGTACCCTGGTACTCGGGTGCAACATTCCAGACGCTTTACTAACACTCTCCCGACTTGGAGAGTCAGTCCCTTTAACCTCCTGTTTGGCCCAGTTTGCAATTTCTGCGGAAGATGAACAGGAATAGCGAGAACCAATGAGAGACTAGCTGGAGGTGTCTGGACGGGCAAATTTAACTCTCATTTCCCACCAGGAAGAGGAAATAACCAAAGGCTCAGCGTGCCGTGCCGGAACCAGATTAGGGCCTGAAGCCATCCTGCGGTGTTGCGGCCAGCTCACAAGAAAGCGAGTTGAAGAAAGGAGCTCAGGGGCACTGTAATTCACAAACCTGCAGAGTTATAAATGACAACTATCGTCCAAAAATATACTGAAGTAAGGCTGCCAAGAGGACTTGAAAGCGGGGCAGAATTGCAGGAAACCGATTTCAGGAGGTAGACTGGAATTGCATCGAAAGCATAGGAAAAGAGGCAGAACGTCCACAATGATGCACTTGGCCAAAAAGGGCGTATGCGTTTTTTCCTGAATATATTCAGGAAAAAACGCATACGCCCTTTTTGGCCAACCAAGCAAGCTTGCAAAGGAAATCTGCACTACAATGAAGTCTCACTTCCCCCCGGTCAAAAGGGCCATCTGCAAAAAGTGTAAAATCCAGAAAGGCAGGACAGGCCATGGAGAACTGGGAGCCTTGTTATGCTGATGGGCGGGATGTAAATTGCCAACAGACACTCGGGAGAAGTGTATGGTGTTTCCTGAAACATCTAAAAAACAAAGCAACAGAGCCTAGGGCACTTCCACTTATGGTCCTATAGCTTAGGGAAATTAAAATCAAAAAGATACAGCCACCCCAATGTTTGATATGCCTCTGTTTACAAGAACCTCGTTTACCGTACAAGTTCAATATCACAGAAAGTGAAAAATGGATAAAGAACTTGTGGTACTTACGTACAATGCAGTATCACTCAGCAGTGAAATCTATGTCATCAGGCCCGTAGCAGCACAATGAGTGGATTCAGGTACGATGATTCTAACTGAAATAAGTCACACAGAAAAAGAAACATCATAAGATATCAGTAATACACGGAATGTAAACTTGGCTACACAGGAACTGAATTACAGAACAGAACAGGGTCTCAAATTTAGAAAACCAACTTATGCTTGTTTAAGGGTAAAGGTGAGTTGGGGTGCTGCATAAAACCAGAGATTGAAATGAGCACAGATAAAGTTCCTTAAGCCAAATATGGAATAGACAAGAGCTACTCCTTGCTCAACGAAATGGACTCAACACCGCATATTAAACGCCTAAGAGTGAACCTGACTGTTAAGTATCTTAAAACCTATGGATTGCTATGTCTCCGAAAGAGAATCAAGCATGTGTACAGGGATATAAACGCAGCAGTGATAGGATTGGAGAGGTTCGGTGAGCAAATGAAGACCCTTTGAAGTCATATTGCATGGTACCCATTCCACGGGTTTCAACTACCCAGGTTTAAGGTATTCTTCCTTCAGCTAAAACATGCATGTGGAACCTAGAGTATGATCAACCATGTGATCGGGAGACGTGTTCAAATATGTCTCAGTTTTCGTACCCTGGTACTCGGGTGCAACATTCCAGACGCTTTACTAACACTCTCCCGACTTGGAGAGTCAGTCCCTTTAACCTCCTGTTTGGCCCAGTTTGCAATTTCTGCGGAAGATGAACAGGAATAGCGAGAACCAATGAGAGACTAGCTGGAGGTGTCTGGACGGGCAAATTTAACTCTCATTTCCCACCAGGAAGAGGAAATAACCAAAGGCTCAGCGTGCCGTGCCGGAACCAGATTAGGGCCTGAAGCCATCCTGCGGTGTTGCGGCCAGCTCACAAGAAAGCGAGTTGAAGAAAGGAGCTCAGGGGCACTGTAATTCACAAACCTGCAGAGTTATAAATGACAACTATCGTCCAAAAATATACTGAAGTAAGGCTGCCAAGAGGACTTGAAAGCGGGGCAGAATTGCAGGAAACCGATTTCAGGAGGTAGACAGGAATTGCATCGAAAGCATAGGAAAAGAGGCAGAACGTCCACAATGATGCACTTGGCCAAAAAGGGCGTATGCGTTTTTTCCTGAATATATTCAGGAAAAAACGCATACACCCTTTTTGGCCAACCAAGCAAGCTTGCAAAGGAAATCTGCACTACAATGAAGTCTCACTTCCCCCCGGTCAAAAGGGCCATCTGAAAAAAGTGTAAAATCCAGAAAGGCAGGACAGGCCATGGAGAACTGGGAGCCTTGTTATGCTGATGGGCGGGATGTAAATTGCCAACAGACACTCGGGAGAAGTGTATGGTGTTTCCTGAAACATCTAAAAAACAAAGCAACAGAGCCTAGGGCACTTCCACTTATGGTCCTATAGCTTAGGGAAATTAAAATCAAAAAGATACAGCCACCCCAATGTTTGGGACGCCTCTGTTTACAAGAACCTCGTTTACCGTACAAGTTCAATATCACAGAAAGTGAAAAATGGATAAAGAACTTGTGGTACTTACGTACAATGCAGTATCACTCAGCAGTGAAATCTATGTCATCAGGCCCGTAGCAGCACAATGAGTGGATTCAGGTACGATGATTCTAACTGAAATAAGTCACACAGAAAAAGAAACATCATAAGATATCAGTAATACACGGAATGTAAACTTGGCTACACAGGAACTGAATTACAGAACAGAACAGGGTCTCAAATTTAGAAAACCAACTTATGCTTGTTTAAGGGGAAAGGTGAGTTGGGGTGCTGCATAAAACCAGAGATTGAAATGAGCACAGATAAAATTCCTTAAGCCAAATATGGAATAGACAAGAGCTACTCCTTGCTCAACGAAATGGACTCAACACCGCATATTAAACGCCTAAGAGTGTACCTGACTCTTAAGTATCTTAAAACCTATGGATTGCTATGTCTCCGAAAGAGAATCAAGCATGTGTACAGGGACATAAACGCAGCAGTGATAGGATTGGAGAGGTTCGGTGAGCAAATGAAGACCCTTTGAAGTCATATTGCATGGTACCCATTCCACGGGTTTCAACTACCCAGGTTTAAGGTATTCTTCCTTCAGCTAAAACATGCATGTGGAACCTAGAGTATGATCAACCATGTGATCGGGAGACGTGTTCAAATATGTCTCAGTTTTCGTACCCTGGTACAAGGGTGCAACATTCCAGACGCTTTACTAACACTCTCCCGACTTGGAGAGTCAGTCCCTTTAACCTCCTGTTTGGCCCAGTTTGCAATTTCTGCGGAAGATGAACAGGAATAGCGAGAACCAATGAGAGACTAGCTGGAGGTGTCTGGACGGGCAAATTTAACTCTCATTTCCCACCAGGAAGAGGAAATAACCAAAGGCTCAGCGTGCCGTGCCGGAACCAGATTAGGGCCTGAAGCCATCCTGCGGTGTTGCGGCCAGCTCACAAGAAAACGAGTTGAAGAAAGGAGCTCAGGGGCACTGTAATTCACAAACCTGCAGAGTTATAAATGACAACTATCGTCCAAAAATATACTGAAGTAAGGCTGCCAAGAGGACTTGAAAGCGGGGCAGAATTGCAGGAAACCGATTTCAGGAGGTAGACTGGAATTGCATCGAAAGCATAGGAAAAGAGGCAGAACGTCCACAATGATGCACTTGGCCAAAAAGGGCGTATGCGTTTTTTCCTGAATATATTCAGGAAAAAACGCATACGCCCTTTTTGGCCAACCAAGCAAGCTTGCAAAGGAAATCTGCACTACAATGAAGTCTCACTTCCCCCCGGTCAAAAGGGCCATCTGAAAAAAGTGTAAAGTCCAGAAAGGCAGGACAGGCCATGGAGAACTGGGAGCCTTGTTATGCTGATGGGCGGGATGTAAATTGCCAACAGACACTCGGGAGAAGTGTATGGTGTTTCCTGAAACATCTAAAAAACAAAGCAACAGAGCCTAGGGCACTTCCACTTATGGTCCTATAGCTTAGGGAAATTAAAATCAAAAAGATACAGCCACCCCAATGTTTGGGACGCCTCTGTTTACAAGAACCTCATTTACCGTACAAGTTCAATATCACAGAAAGTGAAAAATGGATAAAGAACTTGTGGTACTTACGTACAATGCAGTATCACTCAGCAGTGAAATCTATGTCATCAGGCCCGTAGCAGCACAATGAGTGGATTCAGGTACGATGATTCTAACTGAAATAAGTCACACAGAAAAAGAAACATCATAAGATATCAGTAATACACGGAATGTAAACTTGGCTACACAGGAACTGAATTACAGAACAGAACAGGGTCTCAAATTTAGAAAACCAACTTATGCTTGTTTAAGGGTAAAGGTGAGTTGGGGTGCTGCATAAAACCAGAGATTGAAATGAGCACAGATAAAGTTCCTTAAGCCAAATATGGAATAGACAAGAGCTACTCCTTGCTCAACGAAATGGACTCAACACCGCATATTAAACGCCTAAGAATGTACCTGACTCTTAAGTATCTTAAAACCTATGGATTGCTATGTCTCCGAAAGAGAATCAAGCATGTGTACAGGGACATAAACGCAGCAGTGATAGGATTGGAGAGGTTCGGTGAGCAAATGAAGACCCTTTGAAGTCATATTGCATGGTACCCATTCCACGGGTTTCAACTACCCAGGTTTAAGGTATTCTTCCTTCAGCTAAAACATGCATGTGGAACCTAGAGTATGATCAACCATGTGATCGGGAGACGTGTTCAAATATGTCTCAGTTTTCGTACCCTGGTACTCGGGTGCAACATTCCAGACGCTTTACTAACACTCTCCCGACTTGGAGAGTCAGTCCCTTTAACCTCCTGTTTGGCCCAGTTTGCAATTTCTGCGGAAGATGAACAGGAATAGCGAGAACCAATGAGAGACTAGCTGGAGGTGTCTGGACGGGCAAATTTAACTCTCATTTCCCACCAGGAAGAGGAAATAACCAAAGGCTCAGCATGCCGTGCCGGAACCAGATTAGGGCCTGAAGCCATCCTGCGGTGTTGCGGCCAGCTCACAAGAAAGCGAGTTGAAGAAAGGAGCTCAGGGGCACTGTAATTCACAAACCTGCAGAGTTATAAATGACAACTATCGTCCAAAAATATACTGAAGTAAGGCTGCCAAGAGGACTTGAAAGCGGGGCAGAATTGCAGGAAACCGATTTCAGGAGGTAGACTGGAATTGCATTGAAAGCATAGGAAAAGAGGCAGAACGTCCACAATGATGCACTTGGCCAAAAAGGGCGTATGCGTTTTTTCCTGAATATATTCAGGAAAAAACGCATACGCCCTTTTTGGCCAACCAAGCAAGCTTGCAAAGGAAATCTGCACTACAATGAAGTCTCACTTCCCCCCGGTCAAAAGGGCCATCTGAAAAAAGTGTAAAGTCCAGAAAGGCAGGACAGGCCATGGAGAACTGGGAGCCTTGTTATGCTGATGGGCGGGATGTAAATTGCCAACAGACACTCGGGAGAAGTGTATGGTGTTTCCTGAAACATCTAAAAAACAAAGCAACAGAGCCTAGGGCACTTCCACTTATGGTCCTATAGCTTAGGGAAATTAAAATCAAAAAGATACAGCCACCCCAATGTTTGGGACGCCTCTGTTTACAAGAACCTCGTTTACCGTACAAGTTCAATATCACAGAAAGTGAAAAATGGATAAAGAACTTGTGGTACTTACGTACAATGCAGTATCACTCAGCAGTGAAATCTATGTCATCAGGCCCGTAGCAGCACAATGAGTGGATTCAGGTACGATGATTCTAACTGAAATAAGTCACACAGAAAAAGAAACATCATAAGATATCAGTAATACACGGAATGTAAACTTGGCTACACAGGAACTGAATTACAGAACAAAACAGGGTCTCAAATTTAGAAAACCAACTTATGCTTGTTTAAGGGGAAAGGTGAGTTGGGGTGCTGCATAAAACCAGAGATTGAAATGAGCACAGATAAAGTTCCTTAAGCCAAATATGGAATAGACAAGAGCTACTCCTTGCTCAACGAAATGGACTCAACACCGCATATTAAACGCCTAAGAGTGTACCTGACTCTTAAGTATCTTAAAACCTATGGATTGCTATGTCTACGAAAGAGAATCAAGCATGTGTACAGGGACATAAATGCAGCAGTGATAGGATTGGAGAGGTTCGGTGAGCAAATGAAGACCCTTTGAAGTCATATTGCATGGTACCCATTCCACGGGTTTCAACTACCCAGGTTTAAGGTATTCTTCCTTCAGCTAAAACATGCATGTGGAACCTAGAGTATGATCAACCATGTGATCGGGAGACGTGTTCAAATATGTCTCAGTTTTCGTACCCTGGTACTCGGGTGCAACATTCCAGACGCTTTACTAACACTCTCCCGACTTGGAGAGTCAGTCCCTTTAACCTCCTGTTTGGCCCAGTTTGCAATTTCTGCGGAAGATGAACAGGAATAGCGAGAACCAATGAGAGACTAGCTGGAGGTGTCTGGACGGGCAAATTTAACTCTCATTTCCCACCAGGAAGAGGAAATAACCAAAGGCTCAGCATGCCGTGCCGGAACCAGATTAGGGCCTGAAGCCATCCTGCGGTGTTGCGGCCAGCTCACAAGAAAGCGAGTTGAAGAAAGGAGCTCAGGGGCACTGTAATTCACAAACCTGCAGAGTTATAAATGACAACTATCGTCCAAAAATATACTGAAGTAAGGCTGCCAAGAGGACTTGAAAGCGGGGCAGAATTGCAGGAAACCGATTTCAGGAGGTAGACTGGAATTGCATCGAAAGCATAGGAAAAGAGGCAGAACGTCCACAATGATGCACTTGGCCAAAAAGGGCGTATGCGTTTTTTCCTGAATATATTCAGGAAAAAACGCATACGCCCTTTTTGGCCAACCAAGCAAGCTTGCAAAGGAAATCTGCACTACAATGAAGTCTCACTTCCCCCCGGTCAAAAGGGCCATCTGAAAAAAGTGTAAAATCCAGAAAGGCAGGACAGGCCATGGAGAACTGGGAGCCTTGTTATGCTGATGGGCGGGATGTAAATTGCCAACAGACACTCGGGAGAAGTGTATGGTGTTTCCTGAAACATCTAAAAAACAAAGCAACAGAGCCTAGGGCACTTCCACTTATGGTCCTATAGCTTAGGGAAATTAAAATCAAAAAGATACAGCCACCCCAATGTTTGGGACGCCTCTGTTTACAAGAACCTCGTTTACCGTACAAGTTCAATATCACAGAAAGTGAAAAATGGATAAAGAACTTGTGGTACTTACGTACAATGCAGTATCACTCAGCAGTGAAATCTATGTCATCAGGCCCGTAGCAGCACAATGAGTGGATTCAGGTACGATGATTCTAACTGAAATAAGTCACACAGAAAAAGAAACATCATAAGATATCAGTAATACACGGAATGTAAACTTGGCTACACAGGAACTGAATTACAGAACAGAACAGGGTCTCAAATTTAGAAAACCAACTTATGCTTGTTTAAGGGGAAAGGTGAGTTGGGGTGCTGCATAAAATCAGAGATTGAAATGAGCACAGATAAAATTCCTTAAGCCAAATATGGAATAGACAAGAGCTACTCCTTGCTCAACGAAATGGACTCAACACCGCATATTAAACGCCTAAGAGTGTACCTGACTCTTAAGTATCTTAAAACCTATGGATTGCTATGTCTCCGAAAGAGAATCAAGCATGTGTACAGGGACATAAACGCAGCAGTGATAGGATTGGAGAGGTTCGGTGAGCAAATGAAGACCCTTTGAAGTCATATTGCATGGTACCCATTCCACGGGTTTCAACTACCCAGGTTTAAGGTATTCTTCCTTCAGCTAAAACATGCATGTGGAACCTAGAGTATGATCAACCATGTGATCGGGAGACGTGTTCAAATATGTCTCAGTTTTCGTACCCTGGTACTCGGGTGCAACATTCCAGACGCTTTACTAACACTCTCCCGACTTGGAGAGTCAGTCCCTTTAACCTCCTGTTTGGCCCAGTTTGCAATTTCTGCGGAAGATGAACAGGAATAGCGAGAACCAATGAGAGACTAGCTGGAGGTGTCTGGACGGGCAAATTTAACTCTCATTTCCCACCAGGAAGAGGAAATAACCAAAGGCTCAGCGTGCCGTGCCGGAACCAGATTAGGGCCTGAAGCCATCCTGCGGTGTTGCGGCCAGCTCACAAGAAAACGAGTTGAAGAAAGGAGCTCAGGGGCACTGTAATTCACAAACCTGCAGAGTTATAAATGACAACTATCGTCCAAAAATATACTGAAGTAAGGCTGCCAAGAGGACTTGAAAGCGGGGCAGAATTGCAGGAAACCGATTTCAGGAGGTAGACTGGAATTGCATCGAAAGCATAGGAAAAGAGGCAGAACGTCCACAATGATGCACTTGGCCAAAAAGGGCGTATGTGTTTTTTCCTGAATATATTCAGGAAAAAACGCATACGCCCTTTTTGGCCAACCAAGCAAGCTTGCAAAGGAAATCTGCACTACAATGAAGTCTCACTTCCCCCCGGTCAAAAGGGCCATCTGAAAAAAGTGTAAAGTCCAGAAAGGCAGGACAGGCCATGGAGAACTGGGAGCCTTGTTATGCTGATGGGCGGGATGTAAATTGCCAACAGACACTCGGGAGAAGTGTATGGTGTTTCCTGAAACATCTAAAAAACAAAGCAACAGAGCCTAGGGCACTTCCACTTATGGTCCTATAGCTTAGGGAAATTAAAATCAAAAAGATACAGCCACCCCAATGTTTGGGACGCCTCTGTTTACAAGAACCTCATTTACCGTACAAGTTCAATATCACAGAAAGTGAAAAATGGATAAAGAACTTGTGGTACTTACGTACAATGCAGTATCACTCAGCAGTGAAATCTATGTCATCAGGCCCGTAGCAGCACAATGAGTGGATTCAGGTACGATGATTCTAACTGAAATAAGTCACACAGAAAAAGAAACATCATAAGATATCAGTAATACACGGAATGTAAACTTGGCTACACAGGAACTGAATTACAGAACAGAACAGGGTCTCAAATTTAGAAAACCAACTTATGCTTGTTTAAGGGTAAAGGTGAGTTGGGGTGCTGCATAAAACCAGAGATTGAAATGAGCACAGATAAAGTTCCTTAAGCCAAATATGGAATAGACAAGAGCTACTCCTTGCTCAACGAAATGGACTCAACACCGCATATTAAACGCCTAAGAATGTACCTGACTCTTAAGTATCTTAAAACCTATGGATTGCTATGTCTCCGAAAGAGAATCAAGCATGTGTACAGGGACATAAATGCAGCAGTGATAGGATTGGAGAGGTTCGGTGAGCAAATGAAGACCCTTTGAAGTCATATTGCATGGTACCCATTCCACGGGTTTCAACTACCCAGGTTTAAGGTATTCTTCCTTCAGCTAAAACATGCATGTGGAACCTAGAGTATGATCAACCATGTGATCGGGAGACGTGTTCAAATATGTCTCAGTTTTCGTACCCTGGTACTCGGGTGCAACATTCCAGACGCTTTACTAACACTCTCCCAACTTGGAGAGTCAGTCCCTTTAACCTCCTGTTTGGCCCAGTTTGCAATTTCTGCGGAAGATGAACAGGAATAGCGAGAACCAATGAGAGACTAGCTGGAGGTGTCTGGACGGGCAAATTTAACTCTCATTTCCCACCAGGAAGAGGAAATAACCAAAGGCTCAGCATGCCGTGCCGGAACCAGATTAGGGCCTGAAGCCATCCTGCGGTGTTGCGGCCAGCTCACAAGAAAGCGAGTTGAAGAAAGGAGCTCAGGGGCACTGTAATTCACAAACCTGCAGAGTTATAAATGACAACTATCGTCCAAAAATATACTGAAGTAAGGCTGCCAAGAGGACTTGAAAGCGGGGCAGAATTGCAGGAAACCGATTTCAGGAGGTAGACTGGAATTGCATCGAAAGCATAGGAAAAGAGGCAGAACGTCCACAATGATGCACTTGGCCAAAAAGGGCGTATGCGTTTTTTCCTGAATATATTCAGGAAAAAACGCATACGCCCTTTTTGGCCAACCAAGCAAGCTTGCAAAGGAAATCTGCACTACAATGAAGTCTCACTTCCCCCCGGTCAAAAGGGCCATCTGAAAAAAGTGTAAAGTCCAGAAAGGCAGGACAGGCCATGGAGAACTGGGAGCCTTGTTATGCTGATGGGCGGGATGTAAATTGCCAACAGACACTCGGGAGAAGTGTATGGTGTATCCTGAAACATCTAAAAAACAAAGCAACAGAGCCTAGGGCACTTCCACTTATGGTCCTATAGCTTAGGGAAATTAAAATCAAAAAGATACAGCCACCCCAATGTTTGGGACGCCTCTGTTTACAAGAACCTCGTTTACCGTACAAGTTCAATATCACAGAAAGTGAAAAATGGATAAAGAACTTGTGGTACTTACGTACAATGCAGTATCACTCAGCAGTGAAATCTATGTCATCAGGCCCGTAGCAGCACAATGAGTGGATTCAGGTACGATGATTCTAACTGAAATAAGTCACACAGAAAAAGAAACATCATAAGATATCAGTAATACACGGAATGTAAACTTGGCTACACAGGAACTGAATTACAGAACAGAACAGGGTCTCAAATTTAGAAAACCAACTTATGCTTGTTTAAGGGGAAAGGTGAGTTGGGGTGCTGCATAAAACCAGAGATTGAAATGAGCACAGATAAAGTTCCTTAAGCCAAATATGGAATAGACAAGAGCTACTCCTTGCTCAACGAAATGGACTCAACACCGCATATTAAACGCCTAAGAGTGTACCTGACTCTTAAGTATCTTAAAACCTATGGATTGCTATGTCTCCGAAAGAGAATCAAGCATGTGTACAGGGACATAAACGCAGCAGTGATAGGATTGGAGAGGTTCGGTGAGCAAATGAAGACCCTTTGAAGTCATATTGCATGGTACCCATTCCACGGGTTTCAACTACCCAGGTTTAAGGTATTCTTCCTTCAGCTAAAACATGCATGTGGAACCTAGAGTATGATCAACCATGTGATCGGGAGACGTGTTCAAATATGTCTCAGTTTTCGTACCCTGGTACTCGGGTGCAACATTCCAGACGCTTTACTAACACTCTCCCGACTTGGAGAGTCAGTCCCTTTAACCTCCTGTTTGGCCCAGTTTGCAATTTCTGCGGAAGATGAACAGGAATAGCGAGAACCAATGAGAGACTAGCTGGAGGTGTCTGGACGGGCAAATTTAACTCTCATTTCCCACCAGGAAGAGGAAATAACCAAAGGCTCAGCATGCCGTGCCGGAACCAGATTAGGGCCTGAAGCCATCCTGCGGTGTTGCGGCCAGCTCACAAGAAAGCGAGTTGAAGAAAGGAGCTCAGGGGCACTGTAATTCACAAACCTGCAGAGTTATAAATGACAACTATCGTCCAAAAATATACTGAAGTAAGGCTGCCAAGAGGACTTGAAAGCGGGGCAGAATTGCAGGAAACCGATTTCAGGAGGTAGACTGGAATTGCATCGAAAGCATAGGAAAAGAGGCAGAACGTCCACAATGATGCACTTGGCCAAAAAGGGCGTATGCGTTTTTTCCTGAATATATTCAGGAAAAAACGCATACGCCCTTTTTGGCCAACCAAGCAAGCTTGCAAAGGAAATCTGCACTACAATGAAGTCTCACTTCCCCCCGGTCAAAAGGGCCATCTGAAAAAAGTGTAAAATCCAGAAAGGCAGGACAGGCCATGGAGAACTGGGAGCCTTGTTATGCTGATGGGCGGGATGTAAATTGCCAACAGACACTCGGGAGAAGTGTATGGTGTTTCCTGAAACATCTAAAAAACAAAGCAACAGAGCCTAGGGCACTTCCACTTATGGTCCTATAGCTTAGGGAAATTAAAATCAAAAAGATACAGCCACCCCAATGTTTGGGACGCCTCTGTTTACAAGAACCTCGTTTACCGTACAAGTTCAATATCACAGAAAGTGAAAAATGGATAAAGAACTTGTGGTACTTACGTACAATGCAGTATCACTCAGCAGTGAAATCTATGTCATCAGGCCCGTAGCAGCACAATGAGTGGATTCAGGTACGATGATTCTAACTGAAATAAGTCACACAGAAAAAGAAACATCATAAGATATCAGTAATACACGGAATGTAAACTTGGCTACACAGGAACTGAATTACAGAACAGAACAGGGTCTCAAATTTAGAAAACCAACTTATGCTTGTTTAAGGGGAAAGGTGAGTTGGGGTGCTGCATAAAATCAGAGATTGAAATGAGCACAGATAAAATTCCTTAAGCCAAATATGGAATAGACAAGAGCTACTCCTTGCTCAACGAAATGGACTCAACACCGCATATTAAACGCCTAAGAGTGTACCTGACTCTTAAGTATCTTAAAACCTATGGATTGCTATGTCTCCGAAAGAGAATCAAGCATGTGTACAGGGACATAAACGCAGCAGTGATAGGATTGGAGAGGTTCGGTGAGCAAATGAAGACCCTTTGAAGTCATATTGCATGGTACCCATTCCACGGGTTTCAACTACCCAGGTTTAAGGTATTCTTCCTTCAGCTAAAACATGCATGTGGAACCTAGAGTATGATCAACCATGTGATCGGGAGACGTGTTCAAATATGTCTCAGTTTTCGTACCCTGGTACTCGGGTGCAACATTCCAGACGCTTTACTAACACTCTCCCGACTTGGAGAGTCAGTCCCTTTAACCTCCTGTTTGGCCCAGTTTGCAATTTCTGCGGAAGATGAACAGGAATAGCGAGAACCAATGAGAGACTAGCTGGAGGTGTCTGGACGGGCAAATTTAACTCTCATTTCCCACCAGGAAGAGGAAATAACCAAAGGCTCAGCGTGCCGTGCCGGAACCAGATTAGGGCCTGAAGCCATCCTGCGGTGTTGCGGCCAGCTCACAAGAAAACGAGTTGAAGAAAGGAGCTCAGGGGCACTGTAATTCACAAACCTGCAGAGTTATAAATGACAACTATCGTCCAAAAATATACTGAAGTAAGGCTGCCAAGAGGACTTGAAAGCGGGGCAGAATTGCAGGAAACCGATTTCAGGAGGTAGACTGGAATTGCATCGAAAGCATAGGAAAAGAGGCAGAACGTCCACAATGATGCACTTGGCCAAAAAGGGCGTATGTGTTTTTTCCTGAATATATTCAGGAAAAAACGCATACGCCCTTTTTGGCCAACCAAGCAAGCTTGCAAAGGAAATCTGCACTACAATGAAGTCTCACTTCCCCCCGGTCAAAAGGGCCATCTGAAAAAAGTGTAAAGTCCAGAAAGGCAGGACAGGCCATGGAGAACTGGGAGCCTTGTTATGCTGATGGGCGGGATGTAAATTGCCAACAGACACTCGGGAGAAGTGTATGGTGTTTCCTGAAACATCTAAAAAACAAAGCAACAGAGCCTAGGGCACTTCCACTTATGGTCCTATAGCTTAGGGAAATTAAAATCAAAAAGATACAGCCACCCCAATGTTTGGGACGCCTCTGTTTACAAGAACCTCATTTACCGTACAAGTTCAATATCACAGAAAGTGAAAAATGGATAAAGAACTTGTGGTACTTACGTACAATGCAGTATCACTCAGCAGTGAAATCTATGTCATCAGGCCCGTAGCAGCACAATGAGTGGATTCAGGTACGATGATTCTAACTGAAATAAGTCACACAGAAAAAGAAACATCATAAGATATCAGTAATACACGGAATGTAAACTTGGCTACACAGGAACTGAATTACAGAACAGAACAGGGTCTCAAATTTAGAAAACCAACTTATGCTTGTTTAAGGGTAAAGGTGAGTTGGGGTGCTGCATAAAACCAGAGATTGAAATGAGCACAGATAAAGTTCCTTAAGCCAAATATGGAATAGACAAGAGCTACTCCTTGCTCAACGAAATGGACTCAACACCGCATATTAAACGCCTAAGAATGTACCTGACTCTTAAGTATCTTAAAACCTATGGATTGCTATGTCTCCGAAAGAGAATCAAGCATGTGTACAGGGACATAAATGCAGCAGTGATAGGATTGGAGAGGTTCGGTGAGCAAATGAAGACCCTTTGAAGTCATATTGCATGGTACCCATTCCACGGGTTTCAACTACCCAGGTTTAAGGTATTCTTCCTTCAGCTAAAACATGCATGTGGAACCTAGAGTATGATCAACCATGTGATCGGGAGACGTGTTCAAATATGTCTCAGTTTTCGTACCCTGGTACTCGGGTGCAACATTCCAGACGCTTTACTAACACTCTCCCAACTTGGAGAGTCAGTCCCTTTAACCTCCTGTTTGGCCCAGTTTGCAATTTCTGCGGAAGATGAACAGGAATAGCGAGAACCAATGAGAGACTAGCTGGAGGTGTCTGGACGGGCAAATTTAACTCTCATTTCCCACCAGGAAGAGGAAATAACCAAAGGCTCAGCATGCCGTGCCGGAACCAGATTAGGGCCTGAAGCCATCCTGCGGTGTTGCGGCCAGCTCACAAGAAAGCGAGTTGAAGAAAGGAGCTCAGGGGCACTGTAATTCACAAACCTGCAGAGTTATAAATGACAACTATCGTCCAAAAATATACTGAAGTAAGGCTGCCAAGAGGACTTGAAAGCGGGGCAGAATTGCAGGAAACCGATTTCAGGAGGTAGACTGGAATTGCATTGAAAGCATAGGAAAAGAGGCAGAACGTCCACAATGATGCACTTGGCCAAAAAGGGCGTATGCGTTTTTTCCTGAATATATTCAGGAAAAAACGCATACGCCCTTTTTGGCCAACCAAGCAAGCTTGCAAAGGAAATCTGCACTACAATGAAGTCTCACTTCCCCCCGGTCAAAAGGGCCATCTGAAAAAAGTGTAAAGTCCAGAAAGGCAGGACAGGCCATGGAGAACTGGGAGCCTTGTTATGCTGATGGGCGGGATGTAAATTGCCAACAGACACTCGGGAGAAGTGTATGGTGTATCCTGAAACATCTAAAAAACAAAGCAACAGAGCCTAGGGCACTTCCACTTATGGTCCTATAGCTTAGGGAAATTAAAATCAAAAAGATACAGCCACCCCAATGTTTGGGACGCCTCTGTTTACAAGAACCTCGTTTACCGTACAAGTTCAATATCACAGAAAGTGAAAAATGGATAAAGAACTTGTGGTACTTACGTACAATGCAGTATCACTCAGCAGTGAAATCTATGTCATCAGGCCCGTAGCAGCACAATGAGTGGATTCAGGTACGATGATTCTAACTGAAATAAGTCACACAGAAAAAGAAACATCATAAGATATCAGTAATACACGGAATGTAAACTTGGCTACACAGGAACTGAATTACAGAACAAAACAGGGTCTCAAATTTAGAAAACCAACTTATGCTTGTTTAAGGGGAAAGGTGAGTTGGGGTGCTGCATAAAACCAGAGATTGAAATGAGCACAGATAAAGTTCCTTAAGCCAAATATGGAATAGACAAGAGCTACTCCTTGCTCAACGAAATGGACTCAACACCGCATATTAAACGCCTAAGAGTGTACCTGACTCTTAAGTATCTTAAAACCTATGGATTGCTATGTCTACGAAAGAGAATCAAGCATGTGTACAGGGACATAAATGCAGCAGTGATAGGATTGGAGAGGTTCGGTGAGCAAATGAAGACCCTTTGAAGTCATATTGCATGGTACCCATTCCACGGGTTTCAACTACCCAGGTTTAAGGTATTCTTCCTTCAGCTAAAACATGCATGTGGAACCTAGAGTATGATCAACCATGTGATCGGGAGACGTGTTCAAATATGTCTCAGTTTTCGTACCCTGGTACTCGGGTGCAACATTCCAGACGCTTTACTAACACTCTCCCGACTTGGAGAGTCAGTCCCTTTAACCTCCTGTTTGGCCCAGTTTGCAATTTCTGCGGAAGATGAACAGGAATAGCGAGAACCAATGAGAGACTAGCTGGAGGTGTCTGGACGGGCAAATTTAACTCTCATTTCCCACCAGGAAGAGGAAATAACCAAAGGCTCAGCATGCCGTGCCGGAACCAGATTAGGGCCTGAAGCCATCCTGCGGTGTTGCGGCCAGCTCACAAGAAAGCGAGTTGAAGAAAGGAGCTCAGGGGCACTGTAATTCACAAACCTGCAGAGTTATAAATGACAACTATCGTCCAAAAATATACTGAAGTAAGGCTGCCAAGAGGACTTGAAAGCGGGGCAGAATTGCAGGAAACCGATTTCAGGAGGTAGACTGGAATTGCATCGAAAGCATAGGAAAAGAGGCAGAACGTCCACAATGATGCACTTGGCCAAAAAGGGCGTATGCGTTTTTTCCTGAATATATTCAGGAAAAAACGCATACGCCCTTTTTGGCCAACCAAGCAAACTTGCAAAGGAAATCTGCACTACAATGAAGTCTCACTTCCCCCCGGTCAAAAGGGCCATCTGAAAAAAGTGTAAAATCCAGAAAGGCAGGACAGGCCATGGAGAACTGGGAGCCTTGTTATGCTGATGGGCGGGATGTAAATTGCCAACAGACACTCGGGAGAAGTGTATGGTGTTTCCTGAAACATCTAAAAAACAAAGCAACAGAGCCTAGGGCACTTCCACTTATGGTCCTATAGCTTAGGGAAATTAAAATCAAAAAGATACAGCCACCCCAATGTTTGGGACGCCTCTGTTTACAAGAACCTCGTTTACCGTACAAGTTCAATATCACAGAAAGTGAAAAATGGATAAAGAACTTGTGGTACTTACGTACAATGCAGTATCACTCAGCAGTGAAATCTATGTCATCAGGCCCGTAGCAGCACAATGAGTGGATTCAGGTACGATGATTCTAACTGAAATAAGTCACACAGAAAAAGAAACATCATAAGATATCAGTAATACACGGAATGTAAACTTGGCTACACAGGAACTGAATTACAGAACAGAACAGGGTCTCAAATTTAGAAAACCAACTTATGCTTGTTTAAGGGGAAAGGTGAGTTGGGGTGCTGCATAAAACCAGAGATTGAAATGAGCACAGATAAAGTTCCTTAAGCCAAATATGGAATAGACAAGAGCTACTCCTTGCTCAACGAAATGGACTCAACACCGCATATTAAACGCCTAAGAGTGTACCTGACTCTTAAGTATCTTAAAACCTATGGATTGCTATGTCTCCGAAAGAGAATCAAGCATGTGTACAGGGACATAAACGCAGCAGTGATAGGATTGGAGAGGTTCGGTGAGCAAATGAAGACCCTTTGAAGTCATATTGCATGGTACCCATTCCACGGGTTTCAACTACCCAGGTTTAAGGTATTCTTCCTTCAGCTAAAACATGCATGTGGAACCTAGAGTATGATCAACCATGTGATCGGGAGACGTGTTCAAATATGTCTCAGTTTTCGTACCCTGGTACTCGGGTGCAACATTCCAGACGCTTTACTAACACTCTCCCGACTTGGAGAGTCAGTCCCTTTAACCTCCTGTTTGGCCCAGTTTGCAATTTCTGCGGAAGATGAACAGGAATAGCGAGAACCAATGAGAGACTAGCTGGAGGTGTCTGGACGGGCAAATTTAACTCTCATTTCCCACCAGGAAGAGGAAATAACCAAAGGCTCAGCGTGCCGTGCCGGAACCAGATTAGGGCCTGAAGCCATCCTGCGGTGTTGCGGCCAGCTCACAAGAAAACGAGTTGAAGAAAGGAGCTCAGGGGCACTGTAATTCACAAACCTGCAGAGTTATAAATGACAACTATCGTCCAAAAATATACTGAAGTAAGGCTGCCAAGAGGACTTGAAAGCGGGGCAGAATTGCAGGAAACCGATTTCAGGAGGTAGACTGGAATTGCATTGAAAGCATAGGAAAAGAGGCAGAACGTCCACAATGATGCACTTGGCCAAAAAGGGCGTATGCGTTTTTTCCTGAATATATTCAGGAAAAAACGCATACGCCCTTTTTGGCCAACCAAGCAAACTTGCAAAGGAAATCTGCACTACAATGAAGTCTCACTTCCCCCCGGTCAAAAGGGCCATCTGAAAAAAGTGTAAAATCCAGAAAGGCAGGACAGGCCATGGAGAACTGGGAGCCTTGTTATGCTGATGGGCGGGATGTACATTGCCAACAGACACTCGGGAGAAGTGTATGGTGTTTCCTGAAACATCTAAAAAACAAAGCAACAGAGCCTAGGGCACTTCCACTTATGGTCCTATAGCTTAGGGAAATTAAAATCAAAAAGATACAGCCACCCCAATGTTTGGGACGCCTCTGTTTACAAGAACCTCGTTTTCCGTACAAGTTCAATATCACAGAAAGTGAAAAATGGATAAAGAACTTGTGGTACTTACGTACAATGCAGTATCACTCAGCAGTGAAATCTATGTCATCAGGCCGGTAGCAGCACAATGAGTGGATTCAGGTACGATGATTCTAACTGAAATAAGTCACACAGAAAAAGAAACATCATAAGATATCAGTAATACACGGAATGTAAACTTGGCTACACAGGAACTGAATTACAGAACAGAACAGGGTCTCAAATTTAGAAAACCAACTTATTCTTGTTTAAGGGGAAAGGTGAGTTGGGGTGCTGCATAAAACCAGAGATTGAAATGAGCACAGATAAAGTTCCTTAAGCCAAATATGGAATAGACAAGAGCTACTCCTTGCTCAACGAAATGGACTCAACACCGCATATTAAACGCCTAAGAATGTACCTGACTCTTAAGTATCTTAAAACCTATGGATTGCTATGTCTCCGAAAGAGAATCAAGCATGTGTACAGGGACATAAACGCAGCAGTGATAGGATTGGAGAGGTTCGGTGAGCAAATGAAGACCCTTTGAAGTCATATTGCATGGTACCCATTCCACGGGTTTCAACTACCCAGGTTTAAGGTATTCTTCCTTCAGCTAAAACATGCATGTGGAACCTAGAGTATGATCAACCATGTGATCGGGAGACGTGTTCAAATATGTCTCAGTTTTCGTACCCTGGTACTCGGGTGCAACATTTCAGACGCTTTACTAACACTCTCCCGACTTGGAGAGTCAGTCCCTTTAACCTCCTGTTTGGCCCAGTTTGCAATTTCTGCGGAAGATGAACAGGAATAGCGAGAACCAATGAGAGACTAGCTGGAGGTGTCTGGACGGGCAAATTTAACTCTCATTTCCCACCAGGAAGAGGAAATAACCAAAGGCTCAGCGTGCCGTGCCGGAACCAGATTAGGGCCTGAAGCCATCCTGCGGTGTTGCGGCCAGCTCACAAGAAAGCGAGTTGAAGAAAGGAGCTCAGGGGCACTGTAATTCACAAACCTGCAGAGTTATAAATGACAACTATCGTCCAAAAATATACTGAAGTAAGGCTGCCAAGAGGACTTGAAAGCGGGGCAGAATTGCAGGAAACCGATTTCAGGAGGTAGACTGGAATTGCATTGAAAGCATAGGAAAAGAGGCAGAACGTCCACAATGATGCACTTGGCCAAAAAGGGCGTATGCGTTTTTTCCTGAATATATTCAGGAAAAAACGCATACGCCCTTTTTGGCCAACCAAGCAAGCTTGCAAAGGAAATCTGCACTACAATGAAGTCTCACTTCCCCCCGGTCAAAAGGGCCATCTGAAAAAAGTGTAAAATCCAGAAAGGCAGGACAGGCCATGGAGAACTGGGAGCCTTGTTATGCTGATGGGCGGGATGTAAATTGCCAACAGACACTCGGGAGAAGTGTATGGTGTTTCCTGAAACATCTAAAATACAAAGCAACAGAGCCTAGGGCACTTCCACTTATGGTCCTATAGCTTAGGGAAATTAAAATCAAAAAGATACAGCCACCCCAATGTTTGGGACGCCTCTGTTTACAAGAACCTCGTTTACCGTACAAGTTCAATATCACAGAAAGTGAAAAATGGATAAAGAACTTGTGGTACTTACGTACAATGCAGTATCACTCAGCAGTGAAATCTATGTCATCAGGCCCGTAGCATCACAATGAGTGGATTCAGGTACGATGATTCTAACTGAAATAAGTCACACAGAAAAAGAAACATCATAAGATATCAGTAATACACGGAATGTAAACTTGGCTACACAGGAACTGAATTACAGAACAGAACAGGGTCTCAAATTTAGAAAACCAACTTATGCTTGTTTAAGGGGAAAGGTGAGTTGGGGTGCTGCATAAAACCAGAGATTGAAATGAGCACAGATAAAGTTCCTTAAGCCAAATATGGAATAGACAAGAGCTACTCCTTGCTCAACGAAATGGACTCAACACCGCATATTAAACGCCTAAGAATGTACCTGGCTCTTAAGTATCTTAAAACCTATGGATTGCTATGTCTCCGAAAGAGAATCAAGCATGTGTACAGGGACATAAACGCAGCAGTGATAGGATTGGAGAGGTTCGGTGAGCAAATGAAGACCCTTTGAAGTCATATTGCATGGTACCCATTCCACGGGTTTCAACTACCCAGGTTTAAGGTATTCTTCCTTCAGCTAAAACATGCATGTGGAACCCAGAGTATGATCAACCGTGTGAACGGGAGACGTGTTCAAATATGTCTCAGTTTTCCTCCCCTGGTACTCGGGTGCAACATTCCAGACGCTTTACTAACACTCTCCCCACTTGGAGAGTCAGCGCCTTTAACCTCCTGTTTGGCCCAGTTTGCAATTTCTGCGGAAGATGAACAGGAATAGGGAGAACCAATGAGAGACTAGCTGGAGGTGTCTGGATGGGCAAATTTAACTCTCATTTCCCACCAGGAAGAGGAAATAACCAAAGGCTCAGCATGCCGTGCCGGAATCAGATTAGGGCCTGAAGCCAGCCTGCGGTGTTGCCGCCAGCTCAAAAGAAAGCGAGTTGAAGAAAGGAGTTCAGGGACACTGTAATTCACATACCTGCAGAGTTATAAATGACAGCTATCGTCCAAAAATATACTGAAGTAATGCTGCCAAGAGAACTTGAAAGCGGGGTAGAATTGCAGGAAACCGATTTCAGGAGGTAGACTGGAATTGCATCGAAAGCATAGGAAAAGAGGCAGAGCGTCCACAATGATCCACTTGGCCAAAAAGGGTGTATGCATTTTTTCCTGAATATATTCAGGAAAAAAAGCATACGCCCTTTTTGGCCAACCAAGCAAACTTGCAAAGGAAATCTGCACTACAATGAAGTCTCACTTCCCCCCGGTCAAAAGGGCCATCTGAAAAAAGTGTAAAATCCAGAAAGGCAGGACAAGCCATGGAGAACTGGGAGCCTTGTTATGCTGATGGGCGGGATGTAAATTGCCAACAGACACTCGGCAGAAGTGTATGGTGTTTCCTGACACATCTAAAAAACAAAGCAACAGAGCCTAGGGCACTTCCACTTATGGTCCTATAGCTTAGGGAAATTAAAATAAAAAAGACACAGCCACCCCAAAGTTTGGGACGCCTCTGTTTACAAGAACCTCGTTTACCGTACAAGTTCAATATCACAGAATGTGAAAAATGGATAAAGAACTTGTGGTACTTACGTACAATGCAGTATCACTCAGCAATGAAATCTATGTTATCAGGCCCGTAGCAGCATAATGAGTGGATTCAGGTATGATGATTCTAACTGAAATAAGTCACACAGAAACAGAAACATCATAAGATATCACTAATACACGGAATGTAAACTTGGCTACACAGGAACTGAATTCCAAAACAGAACAGGGTCTCAAATTTAGAAAACCAACTTATGCTTGCTTAAGGGGAAAGGTGAGTTGGGGTGCTGCATAAAACCAGAGATTGAAATGAGCACAGATAACGTTCTATAAGGCAAATATGGAATAGACAAGAGCTACTCCTTGCTCACGAAATGGACTCAACACCCCATATTCAACGCCTAGGAATATACCTGCCTAGTAAGAATCATAAAAGCAATGGATTTATATATCTCTGTAAGAGAATCAAGAGTGTGTACAGCGGCATTAAAGCAGTGAAAATCAGCTAAATCCCATATTAAAAATAAATTTCTTAAACAAAACACAATGACAGTGAAATAGAGAGCAATACTTAAGTAATTCATTCAAGGCTTCTGATGCAACCTGCATTTACCATATCTACACCCAGAGCTGGGTGACACATAAGGCTGGACACTTGGGGCTCATAAGATTGGTGAGGTTCGGTGAGCAAATGCAGACCCTTTGAAGTCATATTGCATGGTACCCATTCCATGGGTCTCAACTCTCCAGGTTTAAGAGATTCTTCCTTCAGCTAAAACATGCATGTGGAACCCAGAGTATGATCCACCGTGTGATCGAGAAACGTGTTCAAATGTGTCTCACTTTTCGTTCCCTGGTACTCGGGTGCAACATTCCAGACGCTTTACTAACACTCTCCCAACTTGGAGAGTCAGTCCCTTTAACCTCCTGTTTGGCCCAGTTTGCAATTTCTGCGGAAGATGAACAGGAATAGCGAGAACCAATGAGAGACTAGCTGGAGGTGTCTGGACGGGCAAATATAACTCTCATTTCCCACAGGTAAGAGGAATAAACCAAAGGCTCAGCATGCCGTGCCGGAACCAGATTAGGGCCTGAAGCAATCCTGCGGTGTTGTGGCCAGCTCAAAAGAAAGCGAGTTGAAGAAAGGAGCTCAGGGGCACTGTAATTCACAAACCTGCAGATTTATAAATGACAGCTATTGTCCGAAAATATACTGAAGTAGGGCTGCCAAGAGGACTTGAATGCGGGGCAGAATTGCAGGAAACCGATTTCAGGAGGAATCGGAATTGGATTGCATTTAAAACACAGGAAAAGAGGAAGAATGCCGACAATGATGCACTTGGCCAAAAAGGGCGTATGTGTTTTTTCCTGAATATATTCAGGAAAAAACTCATACGCCCTTTTTGGCCAACCAAGCAAGCTTGCAAAGGAAATCTGCACTACAATGAAGTCTCACTTCCCCCCGGTCAAAAGGGCCATCTGAAAAAAGTGTAAAATCCAGAAAGGCAGAACAGGCCACGGAGAACTGGGAGCCTTGTTATGCTGATGGGCAGGATGTAAATTCCCAACAGCAGCTCTGTAGAAGTGTATGGTGTTTCCTGAAACATCTAAAAAACAAAGCAACAGAGCCTAGGGCACTTCCACTTATGGTCCTATAGCTTAGGGAAATTAAAATCAAAAAGACACAGCCACCCCAAAATTTGGGACGGCTCTTTTTACAGGAATCTCTTCTGCGGCACAAGTTAAATATCCCAGAGAGCAAATAATGGATAAAGAAGTTGCGGTACTTATGTACAACAGAATACCACTCAGCAATGTAATCTATGTCACCAGGCCCGTACCAGCATAATGAGTGGATTGAGGCACGATGATTCTAAGTGAAATAAGTCACACAGAAAAAGAAACATCATAAGGTATCACTAATACACGGAATGTGAACTTGGCTACACATGAACTGAATTACAAAACAGAACAGGGTCTCAAATTTAGAAAACCAACTTATGCTTGCTTAAGGGGGAAGGTGAGTTGGGGTGCTGCATAAAAGCAGAGTTTGAAATTAGCACAGATACCGTTCCATAAGCCAAATATGTAATAGACAAGACCTACCCCTTGCTCAACGAAATGGATTCAACAATGAGGTATCACCTCACACCTGGTAGAATAGGCATCATAGAAAATCTACAAACAAAAAATGCTGGAAAGGGTGTGGAGAAAAGGAACCCTCTTCCACTATTGTTGGGAATATAAATTGATACAGTCATTATGGAGAACAATATGGAATTTCTTAAGAAACTAACAATAGAATTACCATATGATACAGCAATCCCAGTACTGGACATATACCCAGACAAAACCATAAATCAAAAAGAGTCATTCACCGCAATGTTCATTGCATCACTATTTACAATATCGAGGTAATGGAAGCAACCTAAATGCCCACAGACAGACGAATGCATAAAGCTGTGGTACATATATAAAATGGAATATTACTAAGCCATGAAAAGGAATGAAATTGGGTCATTTGTAGAGACGTCGATGGATCTAGAGACTGTCATACAGAGTGAAGTAAGTCAGAAAGAGAAAAACAAATCTGGTATATTCATGCATATATGTGGAACCTAGAAAAACTGTACAGATTAACCATTTTGCAAGGCATAAATAGAGCAACAGATGTAGACAACAAACGTATGGACAACAAGGGGGGAAAGCTGTTGGGGGGGTGGTGGTGGGAGGAGTTGAGAGACTGGGATTGGCATGTATACATTTATATGTATAAAATAGATAACCAATAAGAACCTGCTGTATAAAAATATAAAATAAAATTCAAAATTAAAAAGAAATAAAATTTAAAAAATAAAACAGAAAAAACAATTATTCCCTGCACATACATGTATTTATATGAATAAATTATTTCCATGCTTATATCTGTAAATACAAAAAAGAGGAATAAAATCTACCTTGAACCAAAAACGAAAAAGAGAAAAAAACACAGAACCCACCAGTTACACAGAGGAAAACCGTATCAGGGCACTTGCTCCAGTTGTAAACAATTCTGAAGTTGGTCAGTGGTGGGGAATCGTCTCCCATTCAGCCAGCAGCCCCCACGCAACAAGCGTCCTCATTGCAAAGCTGGGGCACCGTGCCGAGGCATCTGTGAGTAAACGTGAGCTGAGCCCCAGGCCAGTTGCTGCTGAACTATTCCCACCCGTCCCAGGTAAAACACCTGAATATATACAAGGACTTGAAAGCCTAGAGGAAGGGCCATAGAGCCACACGAGTGACAGCATGCCGGCCGACTTGGTGCCTGCAGGCCAGCCAGGATGGTCCTGGCCCTGGGTGCTCTTCTGGAAGATTTCCATTTCCCTGCCTGAGATACCCGTCCTGTCCCTGCCCCCACTGCTTTTTTCCTTCCTCACCTCTGCCCAGGGAGAAATTCCAGCAGCAGGTATGGGTGACACATCCTCTTCTTTAGCAGGTGGCAGCCTGGCAACTGCTGCAGAAAGTCCAGCAGAGCCCCACTCACACTGGGCCACCCACAAAGCCGTGGCCTCTCACTCCCTCCCACCAGCCCAGCCCCAAGACTGCTGACAGGGCAGAGAAAATGGCGTCAGGCACGGCTGCAGGGGCTCTTGCTGCCTGGAGTGGTATTTATATTGATCTCAACCCAGGCACACCTGGGGAGGGCTGGCCGGCACGGTAAGGCTGCCCAGGTCAGCCAATCATCACCCCTCAGGGGCTCACAGTTGCAGAAAATGGAACTTGCTGAACCGGCCAGGTCCAAGGAACAGGTGTGGGCTCCTGAGAGTCAGGATAGACAAGGGGCTGCAGCTTTGGCTTGTTTTCTAATCATTTTATCTGGCCCATGAGTGGGAGACAACTTCAAGAAAACCCTCTCCTAATGAGAGGAACCCAGGAGTCAGGGAAAGGAGGGGTGGGTGGTGGTTGGAGACAGAGGCCTGGTGCCCCGGGTGCAGTGGAAGTCTCTGGAAGACCAGGTGGAGGGAGGCCTCACGGAGTGATGCCCAGGGTCACAGACCTGTCGCAGCTGCTGTTTGTTAGTTCAAGTCCTGCTCTGAGGTGCTCTGTGTCAGCTCTGAGCGACAGGTGAGCTGGGGGTGCTCTGCAATGAGGGCTATGTGCACGGTTCCTGTGTGCCCAGCCCTGCCAGTGTACCTGCAAGGGTAGCTCTGTATCCTGGGAGGGGCCTGATCACAAGAGCCCCGTGGGCTGGGGTGGGGGTGGGGTACCTGCCCAGGTGAGCTCCATATTCTGCGATTGGTCTGACCACGAGAGCCCCATGGGCTGCTGGGGACCTGGTAAAGGATGTCAGGACAGTCAGTGAAGCCACCGAGGATATACCTCCAGTTGCTCCTAATTCCTACACCCTGCTGGTCATTCTACCAAACACCAGGACATGGTATTCTGTATTAGTCTTCAATGATGCCGTCTTTTGTATTCCATTAGTCCCAGAGTCACAAGAAATTTTGGCTTGTGAGTGGCAGGACTCAACATACAACTAAAACAATACTTCCGGGCCGTCTGGCCCCAAGGGTGCAAAAATTCCCACACCGTCTTTGGGGAAAGCTTAGCTAAAGACCTAAAAGTTCTACCTCTGGAAAAGGAAACCCTCCTTCAATATGCAGACGACATTCTGATCGCCAGCCCTACTAAGGAGGCCTCTGAACTACCAAGCCAATAAAGGATAGAAGTTGTCCAAGAAAAAGCTCAAATATCACAGACTGCGGTGACCTGCCTGGGCTTCATTCTCACACAAGGTCAGAGAAGCCCATCCCAGGAAAGGGAAGAAACCATTTTCAGCCTTACCCCTTTCTAAAACTAGAAGACAGCTTAGGGGTTCCTGGGGAGGCCAGGGTTTGCTGCTTCTGGATCCCTAACTACAGTCTACTAGCTGGGCCTCTATATGAAACACTGAAAGGAAAAGATGATGATCCTTTTGAATAGAATCCAGAAGTGGCCTTTCAAGAATGGAAAGAGCAGTCAATTCAGACCCTTGCCCTGGAACTCCCTAATTTAGCTAAACCCTTTGACCTTTACATTCCCGGTGAAAGGTGAATCGCCATTGGAGAATTAGTGCAAAAACTGGGATCACTTGAAATGGAACAATGCAAGAATGCCATCCAGGTAGGATAAACTACGGTCACTAAGGAGCTTGGCCCACTGCCACATCTGGCCAAGATACTGGCGGTATCTAAAAACCTGGAAATCAGCAGCCCAAAAGGCCACCTCCCTCCTAAGGGAAAAGGACCCCACGTGGTGATCCTAACCACCAACCATGCCCTGAAGTTGCAGGGTTCGCTCCGTGGGCACACCGACCTCGAGTGAGGAGGCCCTCCAACTCCAACATCCAGAGAGATAACCGGGGGCAACAGGGCACCATGACGACTCGTGTGAACATCACTTGACCTGGAGTTTCTCTCATAAAACAACAAGAGTGTGTCCCAAAAGAGTAGACTACTGCTTGCAGGACTTACTGCACCCAGAGGGGAGCTAATAATCTTGGCGGGGGAACAGTATACCACACTGTCACCATAGAAAAGCCTACAGACACCGTGATGATGGTGGCCAATAAGACCGGCTGGACTCCTGTTTACTTCAAAAGGCTGTTGACTCAGTAGCCATCATGGTCCTTATCACCACTGACCCTGGACTGTCTGGGAGTTGAGCGGGCAGGGCTCTGACACCTGGTGCTGTTTGTACGTTAATTCAGGGGCCTAATTGAAGAAAGCGCAGACTACTGGTCAGAGCATCTAGGCTGGCAGAAACGGTCAGCCTAAGGTGGCCGAACAAATGTGGGGCGGGGTGAAACCGGCCCCCACAGCGTCTCTGCACATCTCTTTCCTGGACCCTTAAAGGTCATTAGAATCTATAACACTTCCAATGCTGGTGCTCAGGTGGACGAGCAGGGAGGCAGGGGTCCTGGGGACAATCAACGTCACCGGGAGGCTGCTGGGGAGAAGCTCTGACCCTCGCCCCAGGGTATGAGGGCTCCCAACTCAGCACTCAGCAGTTACAGAAGAAGGGTCTGCACCCTCAGCACTCCAAGAATGAGGAACGGGACAAAAGGCAGAGGAGGGGTTTGTCCCCAGCAAAGCCCATTAAAAATCCCTGGGAGATAAAAATAGAATCTGGGCAATAAAGTCAAGTCTAACCTTTTTTATCCTTTGTGCTTTGTCTAATTTCACGTGCTCCTAGGGTCCCGCATGCAGAGGTTCCACACCCGGCACTTCAGACCAGATTTCCTAGTGCAGAATGGCTGGGTCGACACCTCAGCTCCTGGGGCCCAGTGCAGACTCCACGATATAGAGCCTGAGCTACAGCCAACCCGGCCCTCGAGAGCTCTGCCGCCTCCCTCCCTCCCACTGACTCTGACAGGATCTCTACACAGCAGCCCAGCCCACAGCCCACGGGGTAGTGCATGCTCTCACCTCTCCATTCTCTGATCAAAATATAAAGTTTCCTTTGCTTGTGAACCAAACTCAGTCTCGATCTGTTGGCCCCAATGACACTGGGCAGGGGGACACTTGTTGGGGTCCACTCTGGAGGATCAGTAACAGAAATTGAGACTATTGTAACCTCAATGAACAGATGTGTGAGCCAAACTGTAGTTAACATAGAACAGTGTATAAGGCTCGGGTAAAATAAGATGTTTCTAACACTTCCATCTGATATTTCCATCACTTTTTATAAGCAAGTTCAGTGAAAAGGTTTGTCTTATTTGTCAGGTCAATATTAGAGAAACGAAGTGATTTCTTTCCAAGGATGTACATCTAATAATCTTGGTTAAACCTTCAATCTTGTTTTAAATGCTTTTCCATTGAAAATGATACCTCTCTTTCAGCTCCCCCATTTCTGAGAAGTATAAAATCTTATAATTTATTATTACCAAAGGGGAAAGGTGGGAGGAGGGATAAATTAACAGTTTGGAATTAACACATACACACTGCTATGTATAAAATAGATCATCAACAAGGAACTACTGTATAGCACAGGGAACTACACTCAACATTTTGCAATAACCTATAAGGGGAAATAATCTGAAAAAGAATAGATATTTTTATTGACATCATCTATCAATGATAGTTAAAGTGTAGCCTAAGGGAAGCTGGTGGTGAGTGCTTCTGACCCTGAAGACTTCAATCATCTAAAGTTTGGACTCTGCCTACTTCCCAAGGCCCTTAATGAACATATGTGTAGCTGTAGCTTAAAAACTTCCCCAGTTTGGGTTTCGGGGAGACACTGATTTTGAAAAAGCCCTGGTGTTCTCCTTACATGAATGGGACTCTTCCTACTGCTAAAACATGTCTGTCACACCCAGAGGATGGTATACCGTCTGATCGGGAAGAGTTTGGAAAAGGCATCTCATCTCCTGGTGCTCGGGTTCACCCCTCCAGCGTCTTTACTAACAGTCTCCCCACTTGGAGATGTCAGCACTGTCAACATCCTGTTGCGTACAGTTTGGAATTTGTCCAGAGGATGAAGCGGAAGGATGAGGAACAATGAGAGACAAGTCCTAGGTGTTCAGACAGGCACATGTCACTCTAATTTCCAATCAGGAAGACGAATTGACCAAAGGCTAGGGTTGCCCATGGAAACAGTATAGGGCTTGAGGAAATCCCGCTGCTTTGTGGCCAGTTCCCATAAACACAAGTTGAACAATGGAACTCAGGGGCAGTAAAATTCACAAAACTGCAGAGTTGAAAATATCCATCACTGAAAAATGTCTTGAGGAAAGTCAGAGAAAAGGACTTGTAAGCAAGGGAGAATGGCAGGAAAGGGATTTGAGGAGGTAGAAAGGACTCGCCATTAAGCACAAGAAAAGGAGCTGAACATTGCCAACATTGCCAACATTGCAGTTGGCCAAAAAGGGTGTATGCGTTTTTTTCTGTATATATTCAAGAAAAGGGCATACACTTTTTTAGCCAACCAAACAGGTGGGCACTGGAAGTCAATACTACAAAAGATATCACTTCGCATCAGTCAGAAGAGCCATCCTCATAAAGCGTAAACAACAGAAATGCAGGACAGGGCAACGAGAAGAGGGAGCCCTGTGAGACTTATAGTGGAAATGTATATTGCCAACGGCCATTCTGGAGAAGTGTATTGTGTTTACTAAAGCATCTAAAAAATGAGCTACAGAGCATAGGGCACTTGCACTCATGGGCGTATATCTTGGGAAAAACAAAAATCGAGAGGACACAGGCACCCCAATGTTTACCCCCTCTCTGTTTAAAAGATCCTCGACTAGGATATAACTTAAATGTCTCTGGAGGGAAAAAATGGATAGAGATGTGGTACTTAGGTAGAGTGGAATATTATTCAGCCTGGAAATCAATGAAATATGGCCAGTTGTAACAACTCCGGAGGAGTTACGTATGATCATTCTAAGTGACAGAATTCAAAAAGAAAAAGACACATATCATAAGATATCACTTAAAGGTGGAATCCAAAATGGCTACACATGAAATAAATTACAAAACAAAAACATAGTCAAATATGTAGAAAACACGCATAAGGCTGCTAAACGGGAAAGGTGGGGAGGGGTGAGGCATCATCCAGGAGGTTGAAATTAGCAAAGATACCATTCCAAATACCAAACTGATAATCAACAAGGCCTACACGGTAGCTAAAAGAACTGCACTCAGCACACTCAAGTCACCGGAAAAGAATATATACGACTGGTAAGAATCTGAAAAAGAATTTATTGATGACTCTCTGTACGTGAATCAAGTGGATGTACAGCAGCAAGAAACAGAGCTTTGAAAATCAGCTGTAACCAATATAGTAATAAATTGAAAAAAATAAACGACAGAGAGACAGAGAAAACCTCTTACAACTTTTCCTCAGGGACGGTGATGCAACATGGATTGAACACATCTAGACCCACAGCAGGATGAGACATAAGGCTGGAAACTGTTTGCGCTAAGAGAAATGTGAGGTTGGGTGAGGAAATGCACACCCTTTAAAGTAATACTACCTGGTACCCATTCAATGGGTCCCAAATCTGCAGGTTCAAGGGATCTTCCTACAGCTAAAACATGCATGGAAAACCCAGAGGACTGTACACCATGTGATCGGGAGATGTGTCTAAAATGCACCTCATTTATCCTCTCCTGGTGCTCCTGTTCACCATTCCAGCCATGTTACTTAGAATCTCCCCACTTGGAGAATCAGCACATTTAAACTTCTGTTTCACACATTTTGCAAATTGTGAGGAGGATGAACGGGAAGAGGGGGAACCAATGAGAGAATAGTTGTAGGGGTTTGGACGGGCACATATCACTCTAATTTCCCATTAAGAATAAGAATTAAAGAAAGGCTCAGCCTGCCTCGCCGGAGCCAAAATAGGGCCTGAAGCAATCCTGCGGGTTTGAGGACAGCTCACAAAAGAGCAACTTAAAAAATGGAGCTCAGGGTCACTGCAATTCACAAACCTGCAGAGTTATAAATGAAAACTAATGTCCAAAAATATGTTGAGGTAAGGCAAAGAAGAGGATCTGAATGCAAGACAGAATTGCAAGAAACAGATTTCAAGAGATAGATTGGACTCGTCTTTAACGCACATGAAAAGCGGCAGAATTTCGACAATGATGCAGTTGGCCCAAAAGGGCGTATGCGTTTTTTCCTGATTATATCCAGGAAAAAACGCATACGCACTTTATGGGCAACGAAGCAAGTAAGCAATGCAAATGTGCACAATAAAGAAGTCTCACTTCCCACCGGTCAAAAGGGCCATCCTAAAAAAGTGTAAAATCCAGAAAGGCAGGACAGGCCATGGAGAACAGGGAGCCTTTATACGCTGATGGGCAGTGTGTGAACTGCCGAGAGCCACTCTGGAGAAGTGTATGGTGGTTCCTAAATCATCTAAAAAACAGAGCTACAGAGCATAGGACACTTCCAATCATGGGAGTATATCTAGGGAAGTCTAAAAATCAACAAGACACAAGCACACCACAGTTTAGGGCTACTCTGTTTACAAGAACCTCAACTTCAGTACACCTTAAATATCCCAGGAAAGAGAACAATGGATAAAGAAGATGTGGTACTTATGTACAATGGAATATCTCTTCACCATGAAATCAATGTAATAAGGCTAGTAGAAGGATAAAGAGTGGATTTAGGTCCGATAATACTACTTGAAATAAGTCAAACAGAAAAAGAAACATATCATAAGATATCACTTATAGAGGGAGGGTAAATATGGCTGCACAAGAAATGAATTACAGAACAGAACAGTGTCTCACATTTAGAAAACACACTTATGTCAGCTTAAGGGGAAAGGAGAGGTGGGGTGATGCATAAAACCAGAGTTTGAAATTAGCACAGATAGCGTTCAATAAACCAAATATGTATTAGACAAGATCTACACCTTGCTCAATGAACTGGCCTCAACACACCCTATACACCGCAGAGAAATATATCTGAGTAATAAGAATCTTAAAACCCATGTATGATATATCTCCATAAGGGAATCAAGTGTGTGCAGAGCGGCACAAACACAGCAGTGAAAGTGAGCTAAACCCCATTATAGAAATAAATTTTAAAAAGAAAACGCTGAAACAATGAAAGAGAGAAAAATTCTTACAAAATTCGCTCAGGGGATGTGATGCAACCTGGATTGACCACATATAAACCCACAGCTGGATAAGACATAAGGCCGGACACTTGGGGCTGAGAGGATTGGTGAGCTTTGGTGAGCAACTGCCGAAAGTTTAATGCAATACTTCATGCTACTCAGTCCAAGGGTCCCAACACTCCAGGTTGAAGGGAATCTTCCTACAGCTAAACCATGCTTGGGAAACCCAGCGACTGGTATACCATATGATCGGGAAAGGTTTCTAAAACGCACCTCATTTTTCCTCTCCTGGGGCTGCGGATCGACATTCCAACCGCTTTACTAACAACATCCCCACATGGAGTCAATGCCTTTAAGTTCTGGTATCGCACAGTCTGCAGTTAGTGTGGAGGATGAATGGGAATAGGGGGAACCAGTGAGAAACAAGCTGTAGCGGTTTCAATGGGCACATGTCACTCTAATGCCACATCAGTAAGAAGAATTAACCAAAGGCACAGCAAGGTGCCCCAGAAGAAAAATAGGGCTTCAAGGAATCCTGTGGTTATGGGGCAAGACCACAAAAATAAGAGCTGAAAAGTGGGGCTAAGGGCCACCGCAATTCAAAAACCTGCAGAGTTATAAAGGCCAACTATTTTCAAAAAATATATTGAGGTAAGGCTATGAAGAGACATTGAAAGCAAGGCAGAATTGCAGGAAACCGATTTCAGGAGGTAGACTGGAATTGCATTGAAAACATATGAAGAGAGTCAGAACCTCGACAATGATGCACTTGGCCAAAAAGGGCGTATGTGTTTTTTCCTGAATATATTCAGGAAAAAACGCATACACACTTTTTGGCCAACCAAGCAAGCTTGCAAAGGAAATGTGCACTACAATGAAGTCTCACTTCCACCTGGTCAAAAGGGCCATCTGAAAAAAGTGTAAAATCCATAAAGGCACGACAGGGCATGGAGAACTGGGAGCCTTCTTATGCTGATGGGCGGGATGTAAATTGCCAGGAGCCACTTGGGAGACGTGTATGGTGTTTCCTGAAACATCTAAAAAACAAAGCAACAGAGCCTAGGGCACTTCCAATTATGGTCCTATAGCTTAGGGAAATTAAAATCAAAAAGACACAGCCACCCCAAAATTTGGGACGCCTCTGTTTACCACAACCTCCTTTACAGTACAAGTTCAATATCACAGAAAGTGAAAAATGGATAAATAAGTTGTGGAACTCACGTACAATGCAGTATCACTCAGCAATGAAATCTATGTCATCAGGCCTGTAGCAGCATAATGAGTGGAGTTAGCTACGATGATTCTAACTGAAATAAGTCACACAGAAAAAGAAACATCATAAGATATCACTAACACACGGAATGTAAACTTGGCTACACAAGAACTGAATTACAGAACAGAACAGGGTCTCAAATTGAGAAAACCAACTTATGCTTGCTTAAGGGGAAAGTTGAGTTGGGGTGCTGCATAAAACCAGAGATTGAAATGAGCACAGATAAAGTTCCTTAAGCCAAATATGGAATAGACAAGAGCTACTCCTTGCTCAACGAAATGGACTCAACACCGCATATTAAACGCCTAAGAATGTACCTGACTAGTAAGTATCTTAAAACCTATGGATTGCTATGTCTCCGAAAGAGAATCAAGCATGTGTACAGGGGCATAAACGCAGCAGTGATAGGATTGGAGAGGTTCGGTGAGCAAATGAAGACCCTTTGAAGTCATATTGCCTTGTACCCATTCCACGGGTCTCAACTCTCCAGGTTTAAGGTATTCTTCCTTCAGCTAAAACATGCATGTGGAACCCAGAGTATGATCAACCGTGTGAACGGGAGACGTGTTCAAATATGTCTCAGTTTTCATACCCTGGTACAAGGGTGCAACATTCCAGAAGCTTTACTAACACTCTCCCCACTTGGAGAGTCAGCGCCTTTAACCTCCTGTTTGGCCCAGTTAGCAATTTCTGCGGAAGATGAACAGGAATAGCGAGAACCAATGAGAGACTAGCTGGAGGTGTCTGGACGGGCAAATTTAACTCTCATTTCCCACCAGGAAGAGGAAATAACCAAAGGCTCAGCGTGCTGTGCCGGAGCCAGATTAGGGCCTGAAGCCATCCTGCGGTGTTGCGGACAGCTCAAAAGAAAGCGAGTTGAAGAAAGGAGCTCAGGGACACTGTAATTCACAAACCTGCAGAGTTATAAATGACAGCTATTGTCCAAAAATATACTGAAGTAAGGCTGCCAAGAGGAGTTTAAAGCGGGGCAGAATTGCAGGAAATCGATTTCAGGAGGTAGACTGGAATTGCATTGAAAGCATAGGAAAAGAGGCAGAACGTCCACAATGATGCACTTGGCCAAAAAGGGCGTATGCGTTTTTTCCTGAATATATTCAGGAAAAAACCATACGCCCTTTTTGGCCAACCAAGCAAGCTTGCAAAGGAAATCTGCACTACAATGAAGTCTCACTTCCCCCCAGTCAAAAGGGCCATCTGAAAAATGTGTAAAATCCAGAAAGGCAGGACAGGCCATGGAGAACTGGGAGCCTTGTTATGCTGATGGGCGGGATGTAAATTGCCAACAGACACTCGGGAGAAGTGTATGGTGTTTCCTGAAACATCTAAAAAACAAAGCAACAGAGCCTAGGGCACTTCCACTTATGGTCCTATAGCTTAGGGAAATTAAAATCAAAAAGACACAGCCACCCCAAAGTTTGGGACGGCTCTGTTTACAACAATCTCGTTTACAGTACAAGTTCAATATCACAGAAAGTGAAAAATAGATAAAGAAGTTTGTGTACTCATGTACAATGCAATATCACTCAGCAATGAAATCTATGTCACCAGGCCCTTAGCAGCACAATGAGTGGATTCGGGTATGGTGATTCTAACTGAAATAAGTCACACAGAAAAAGAAACATCAATAAATATCACTAATACATGGAATGTAAACTTGGCTACAGAGGAACTGAATTCCAAAACACAACAGGGTCTCAAAATTAGAAAACCAACTTATGCTTGCTTAAGGGGAAAGTTGAGTTGGGGTGCTGCATAAAACCAGAGATTGTAATGAGCACAGATAAAGTTCCTTAAGCCAAATATGGAATAGACAAGAGCTACTCCTTGCTCAACGAAATGACTCAACACCCCATATTAAACAACTAAGAATGTACCTGACTAGTAAGTATCTTAAAACCTATGGATTGCTATGTCTCCAAAAGAGAATCAAGCGTGTGTACAGGGGAATAAACGCAGCAGTGATAGGATTAGAGAGGTTCGGTGAGCAAATGAAGACCCTTTGAAGTCATATTGCATGGTACCCATTCCAAGGGTCTCAACTCTCCAGGTTTAAGGTATTCTTCCTTCAGCTAAAACATGCATGTGGAACCCAGAATATGATGAACCGTGTGATAGGGAGACGTGTTCCAATATGTCTCAGTTTTCGTCACCTGGTACTCGGGTGCAACATTCCCGATGCTTTACTAACACTCTCCCCACTTGGAGAGTCAGCGCCTTTAACCTCCTGTTTGGCCCAGTTTGCAATTTCTGCGGAAGATGAACAGGAATAGCGAGAACCAATGAGAGACTAGCTGGAGGTGTCTGGACGGGCAAATTTAACTCTCATTTCCCACCAGGAAGAGGAAATAACCAAAGGCTCAGCGTGCCGTGCCGGAACCAGATTAGGGCCTGAAGCCATCCTGTGGTGTTGCGGCCAGCTCACAAGAAAGCGAGTTGAAGAAAGGAGCTCAGGGGAACTGTAATTCACAAACCTGCAGAGTTATAAATGACAACTATCGTCCAAAAATATACTGAAGTAAGGCTGCCAAGAGGACTTGAAAGCGGGGCAGAATTGCAGGAAACCGATTTCAGGACGTAGCCTGGAATTGCATTGAAAGCATAGGAAAAGAGGCAGAACGTCCACAATGATGCACTTGGCCAAAAAGGGCGTATGCGTTTTTTCCTGAATATATTCAGGAAAAAACGCATACGCCCTTTTTGGCCAACCAAGCAAGCTTGCAAAGGAACTCTGCACTACAATGAAGTCTCACTTCCCCCTGGTCAAAAGGGCCATCTGAAAAAAGTGTAAAATCCAGAAAGGCAGGACAGGCCATGGAGAACTGGGAGCCTTGTTATGCTGATGGGCGGGATGTAAATTGCCAACAGACACTCGGGAGAAGTGTATGGTGTTTCCTGAAACATCTAAAAAACAAAGCAACAGAGCCTAGGGCACTTCCACTTATGGTCCTATAGCTTAGGGAAATTAAAATCCAAAAGACACAGCCACCCCAAAGTTTGGGACGGCTCTGTTTAAAACAACCTCATTTACAGCACAAGTTCAATATCACAGAAAGTGAAAAATGGATAAAGAAGTTTGGGTACTCAAGTACAATGCAATATCACTCAGCAATGAAATCTATGTCATCAGGCCCTTAGCAGCACAATGAGTGGATTCGGGTATGGTGATTCTAACTGAAATAAGTCACACAGAAAAAGAAACCTCAATAAATATCACTAATACATGGAATGTAAACTTGGCTACAGAGGAACTGAATTACAAAACAGAACAGGGTCTCAAATTGAGAAAACCAACTTATGCTTGCGTAAGGGGAAATGTGAGTTAGGGTGCTGCATAAAACCAAGATTGAAATGAGCACAGATAAAGTTCCTTAAGCCAAATATGGAATAGACAAGAGCTACTCCTTGCTCAACGAAATGACTCAACACCCCATATTAAACAACTAAGAATGTACCTGACTAGTAAGTATCTTAAAACCTATGGATTGCTATTTCTCCAAAAGAGAATCAAGCGTGTGTACAGGGGCATAAACGCAGCAGTGATAGGACTGGAGAGGTTCGGTGAGCAAATGAAGACCCTTTGAGTCATATTGCATGGTACCCATTCCAAGGGTCTCAACTCTCCAGGTTTAAGGTATTCTTCCTTCAGCTAAAACATGCATGTGGAACCCAGAATATGATCAACCATGTGATACGGAGACTTGTTCAAATATGTCTCAGTTTTCGTCCCCTGGTACTAGGGTGCAACATTCCCGATGCTTTACTAACACTCTCCCCACTTGGAGAGTCAGTGGCTTTAACCTCCTGTTTGGCCCAGTTTGCAATTTCTGCGGAAGATGAACAGGAATAGCGAGAACCAATGAGAGACTAGCTGGAGGTGTCTGGACGGGCAAAGTTAACTCTCATTTCCCACCAGGAAGAGGAATTAACCAAAGGCTCAGCGTGCCGTGCCGGAACCAGATTAGGGCCTGAAGCCATCCTGCGGTGTTGCGGCCAGCTCACAAGAAAGCGAGTTGAAGAAAGGAGCTCAGGGCACTGTAATTCACAAACCTGCAGAGTTATAAATGACAACTATCGTCCAAAAATATACTGAAGTAAGGCTGCCAAGAGGACTTGAAAGTGGGGCAGAATTGCAGGAAACCGATTTCAGGAGGTAGACTGGAATTGCATTGAAAGCATAGGAAAAGAGGCAGAACGTCCACAATGATGCACTTGGCCAAAAAGGGCGTATGCGTTTTTTCCTGAATATATTCAGGAAAAAACGCATACGCCCTTTTTGGCCAACCAAGCAAGCTTGCAAAGGAAATCTGCACTACAATGAAGTCTCACTGCCCCCCGGTCAAAAGGGCCATCTGAAAAAAGTGTAAAATCCAGAAAGGCAGGACAGGCCATGGAGAACTGGGAGCCTTGTTATGCTGATGGGCGGGATGTAAATTGCCAACAGACACTCGGGAGAAGTGTATGGTGTTTCCTGAAACATCTAAAAAACAAAGCAACAGAGCCTAGGGCACTTCCACTTATGGTCCTATAGCTTAGGGAAATTAAAATAAAAAAGATACAGCCACCCCAATGTTTGGGACGCCTCTGTTTACAAGAACCTCGTTTACCGTACAAGTTCAATATCACAGAAAGTGAAAAATGGATAAAGAACTTGTGGTACTTACGTACAATGCAGTATCACTCAGCAGTGAAATCTATGTCATCAGGCCCGTAGCAGCACAATGAGTGGATTCAGGTACGATGATTCTAACTGAAATAAGTCACACAGAAAAAGAAACATCATAAGATATCAGTAATACACGGAATGTAAACTTGGCTACACAGGAACTGAATTACAGAACAGAACAGGGTCTCAAATTTAGAAAACCAACTTATGCTTGTTTAAGGGGAAAGGTGAGTTGGGGTGCTGCATAAAACCAGAGATTGAAATGAGCACAGATAAAGTTCCTTAAGCCAAATATGGAATAGACAAGAGCTACTCCTTGCTCAACGAAATGGACTCAACACCGCATATTAAACGCCTAAGAATGTACCTGACTCTTAAGTATCTTAGAACCTATGGATTGCTATGTCTCCAAAAGAGAATCAAGCATGTGTACAGGGACATAAACGCAGCAGTGATAGGATTGGAGAGGTTCGGTGAGCAAATGAAGACCCTTTGAAGTCATATTGCATGGTACCCATTCCACGGGTTTCAACTACCCAGGTTTAAGGTATTCTTCCTTCAGCTAAAACATGCATGTGGAACCTAGAGTATGATCAACCATGTGATCGGGAGACGTGTTCAAATATGTCTCAGTTTTCGTACCCTGGTACTCGGGTGCAACATTCCAGACGCTTTACTAACACTCTCCCGACTTGGAGAGTCAGTCCCTTTAACCTCCTGTTTGGCCCAGTTTGCAATTTCTGCGGAAGATGAACAGGAATAGCGAGAACCAATGAGAGACTAGCTGGAGGTGTCTGGACGGGCAAATTTAACTCTCATTTCCCACCAGGAAGAGGAAATAACCAAAGGCTCAGCGTGCTGTGCCGGAACCAGATTAGGGCCTGAAGCCATCCTGCGGTGTTGCGGCCAGCTCACAAGAAAGCGAGTTGAAGAAAGGAGCTCAGGGGCACTGTAATTCACAAACCTGCAGAGTTATAAATGACAACTATCGTCCAAAAATATACTGAAGTAAGGCTGCCAAGAGGACTTGAAAGCGGGGCAGAATTGCAGGAAACCGATTTCAGGAGGTAGACTGGAATTGCTTTGAAAGCATAGGAAAAGAGGCAGAACGTCCACAATGATGCACTTGGCCAAAAAGGGCGTATGCGTTTTTTCCTGAATATATTCAGAAAAAAACGCATACGCCCGTTTTGGCCAACCAAGCAAGCTTGCAAAGGAAATCTGCACTACAATGAAGTCTCACTTCCCCCCGGTCAAAAGGGCCATCTGAAAAAAGTGTAAAATCCAGAAAGGCAGGACAGGCCATGGAGAACTGGGAGCCTTGTTATGCTGATGGGCGGGATGTACATTGCCAACAGACACTCGGGAGAAGTGTATGGTGTTTCCTGAAACATCTAAAAAACAAAGCAACAGAGCCTAGGGCACTTCCACTTATGGTCCTATAGCTTAGGGAAATTAAAATCAAAAAGATACAGCCACCCCAATGTTTGGGACGCCTCTGTTTACAAGAACCTCGTTTACCGTACAAGTTCAATATCACAGAAAGTGAAAAATGGATAAAGAACTTGTGGTACTTACGTACAATGCAGTATCACTCAGCAGTGAAATCTATGTCATCAGGCCCGTAGCAGCACAATGAGTGGATTCAGGTACGATGATTCTAACTGAAATAAGTCACACAGAAAAAGAAACATCATAAGATATCAGTAATACACGGAATGTAAACTTGGCTACACAGGAACTGAATTACAGAACAGAACAGGGTCTCAAATTTAGAAAACCAACTTATGCTTGTTTAAGGGGAAAGGTGAGTTGGGGTGCTGCATAAAACCAGAGATTGAAATGAGCACAGATAAAGTTCCTTAAGCCAAATATGGAATAGACAAGAGCTACTCCTTGCTCAACGAAATGGACTCAACACCGCATATTAAACGCCTAAGAGTGTACCTGACTCTTAAGTATCTTAAAACCTATGGATTGCTATGTCTCCGAAAGAGAATCAAGCATGTGTACAGGGACATAAACGCAGCAGTGATAGGATTGGAGAGGTTCGGTGAGCAAATGAAGACCCTTTGAAGTCACATTGCATGATACCCATTCCACGGGTTTTAACTACCCAGGTTTAAGGTATTCTTCCTTCAGCTAAAACATGCATGTGGAACCTAGAGTATGATCAACCATGTGATCGGGAGACGTGTTCAAATATGTCTCAGTTTTCGTACCCTGGTACTCGGGTGCAACATTCCAGACGCTTTACTAACACTCTCCCGACTTGGAGAGTCAGTCCCTTTAACCTCCTGTTTGGCCCAGTTTGCAATTTCTGCGGAAGATGAACAGGAATAGCGAGAACCAATGAGAGACTAGCTGGAGGTGTCTGGACGGGCAAATTTAACTCTCATTTCCCACCAGGAAGAGGAAATAACCAAAGGCTCAGCGTGCCGTGCCGGAACCAGATTAGGGCCTGAAGCCATCCTGCGGTGTTGCGGCCAGCTCACAAGAAAACGAGTTGAAGAAAGGAGTTCAGGGGCACTGTAATTCACAAACCTGCAGAGTTATAAATGACAACTATCGTCCAAAAATATACTGAAGTAAGGCTGCCAAGAGGACTTGAAAGCGGGGCAGAATTGCAGGAAACCGATTTCAGGAGGTAGACTGGAATTGCATTGAAAGCATAGGAAAAGAGGCAGAACGTCCACAATGATGCACTTGGCCAAAAAGGGCGTATGCGTTTTTTCCTGAATATATTCAGGAAAAAACGCATACGCCCTTTTTGGCCAACCAAGCAAGCTTGCAAAGGAAATCTGCACTACAATGAAGTCTCACTTCCCCCCGGTCAAAAGGGCCATCTGAAAAAAGTGTAAAATCCAGAAAGGCAGGACAGGCCATGGAGAACTGGGAGCCTTGTTATGCTGATGGGCGGGATGTACATTGCCAACAGACACTCGGGAGAAGTGTATGGTGTTTCCTGAAACATCTAAAAAACAAAGCAACAGAGCCTAGGGCACTTCCACTTATGGTCCTATAGCTTAGGGAAATTAAAATCAAAAAGATACAGCCACCCCAATGTTTGGGACGCCTCTGTTTACAAGAACCTCGTTTACCGTACAAGTTCAATATCACAGAAAGTGAAAAATGGATAAAGAACTTGTGGTACTTACGTACAATGCAGTATCACTCAGCAGTGAAATCTATGTCATCAGGCCCGTAGCAGCACAATGAGTGGATTCAGGTACGATGATTCTAACTGAAATAAGTCACACAGAAAAAGAAACATCATAAGATATCAGTAATACACGGAATGTAAACTTGGCTACACAGGAACTGAATTACAGAACAGAACAGGGTCTCAAATTTAGAAAACCAACTTATGCTTGTTTAAGGGTAAAGGTGAGTTGGGGTGCTGCATAAAACCAGAGATTGAAATGAGCACAGATAAAGTTCCTTAAGCCAAATATGGAATAGACAAGAGCTACTCCTTGCTCAACGAAATGGACTCAACACCGCATATTAAACGCCTAAGAATGTACCTGACTCTTAAGTATCTTAAAACCTATGGATTGCTATGTCTCCGAAAGAGAATCAAGCATGTGTACAGGGACATAAACGCAGCAGTGATAGGATTGGAGAGGTTCGGTGAGCAAATGAAGACCCTTTGAAGTCATATTGCATGGTACCCATTCCACGGGTTTCAACTACCCAGGTTTAAGGTATTCTTCCTTCAGCTAAAACATGCATGTGGAACCTAGAGTATGATCAACCATGTGATCGGGAGACGTGTTCAAATATGTCTCAGTTTTCGTACCCTGGTACTCGGGTGCAACATTCCAGACGCTTTACTAACACTCTCCCGACTTGGAGAGTCAGTCCCTTTAACCTCCTGTTTGGCCCAGTTTGCAATTTCTGCGGAAGATGAACAGGAATAGCGAGAACCAATGAGAGACTAGCTGGAGGTGTCTGGACGGGCAAATTTAACTCTCATTTCCCACCAGGAAGAGGAAATAACCAAAGGCTCAGCGTGCCGTGCCGGAACCAGATTAGGGCCTGAAGCCATCCTGCGGTGTTGCGGCCAGCTCACAAGAAAGCGAGTTGAAGAAAGGAGCTCAGGGCACTGTAATTCACAAACCTGCAGAGTTATAAATGACAACTATCGTCCAAAAATATACTGAAGTAAGGCTGCCAAGAGGACTTGAAAGCGGGGCAGAATTGCAGGAAACCGATTTCAGGAGGTAGACTGGAATTGCATTGAAAGCATAGGAAAAGAGGCAGAACGTCCACAATGATGCACTTGGCCAAAAAGGGCGTATGCGTTTTTTCCTGAATATATTCAGGAAAAAACGCATACGCCCTTTTTGGCCAACCAAGCAAGCTTGCAAAGGAAATCTGCACTACAATGAAGTCTCACTTCCCCCCGGTCAAAAGGGCCATCTGAAAAAAGTGTAAAATCCAGAAAGGCAGGACAGGCCATGGAGAACTGGGAGCCTTGTTATGCTGATGGGCGGGATGTAAATTGCCAACAGACACTCGGGAGAAGTGTATGGTGTTTCCTGAAACATCTAAAAAACAAAGCAACAGAGCCTAGGGCACTTCCACTTATGGTCCTATAGCTTAGGGAAATTAAAATCAAAAAGATACAGCCACCCCAATGTTTGGGACGCCTCTGTTTACAAGAACCTCGTTTACCGTACAAGTTCAATATCACAGAAAGTGAAAAATGGATAAAGAACTTGTGGTACTTACGTACAATGCAGTATCACTCAGCAGTGAAATCTATGTCATCAGGCCCGTAGCAGCACAATGAGTGCATTCAGGTACGATGATTCTAACTGAAATAAGTCACACAGAAAAAGAAACATCATAAGATATCAGTAATACACGGAATGTAAACTTGGCTACACAGGAACTGAATTACAGAACAGAACAGGGTCTCAAATTTAGAAAACCAACTTATGCTTGTTTAAGGGGAAAGGTGAGTTGGGGTGCTGCATAAAACCAGAGATTGAAATGAGCACAGATAAAGTTCCTTAAGCCAAATATGGAATAGACAAGAGCTACTCCTTGCTCAACGAAATGGACTCAACACCGCATATTAAACGCCTAAGAATGTACCTGACTCTTAAGTATCTTAAAACCTATGGATTGCTATGTCTCCGAAAGAGAATCAAGCATGTGTACAGGGACATAAACGCAGCAGTGATAGGATTGGAGAGGTTCGGTGAGCAAATGAAGACCCTTTGAAGTCATATTGCATGGTACCCATTCCACGGGTTTCAACTACCCAGGTTTAAGGTATTCTTCCTTCAGCTAAAATATGCATGTGGAACCTAGAGTATGATCAACCATGTGATCGGGAGACGTGTTCAAATATGTCTCAGTTTTCATACCCTGGTACTCGGGTGCAACATTCCAGACGCTTTACTAACACTCTCCCGACTTGGAGAGTCAGTCCCTTTAATCTCCTGTTTGGCCCAGTTTGCAATTTCTGCGGAAGATGAACAGGAATAGCGAGAACCAATGAGAGACTAGCTGGAGGTGTCTGGACGGGCAAATTTAACTCTCATTTCCCACCAGGAAGAGGAAATAACCAAAGGCTCAGCGTGCCGTGCCGGAACCAGATTAGGGCCTGAAGCCATCCTGCGGTGTTGCGGCCAGCTCACAAGAAAGCGAGTTGAAGAAAGGAGCTCAGGGCACTGTAATTCACAAACCTGCAGAGTTATAAATGACAACTATCGTCCAAAAATATACTGAAGTAAGGCTGCCAAGAGGACTTGAAAGCGGGGCAGAATTGCAGGAAACCGATTTCAGGAGGTAGACTGGAATTGCATCGAAAGCATAGGAAAAGAGGCAGAACGTCCACAATGATGCACTTGGCCAAAAAGGGCGTATGCGTTTTTTCCTGAATATATTCAGGAAAAAACGCATACGCCCGTTTTGGCCAACCAAGCAAGCTTGCAAAGGAAATCTGCACTACAATGAAGTCTCACTTCCCCCCGGTCAAAAGGGCCATCTGAAAAAAGTGTAAAATCCAGAAAGGCAGGACAGGCCATGGAGAACTGGGAGCCTTGTTATGCTGATGGGCGGGATGTACATTGCCAACAGACACTCGGGAGAAGTGTATGGTGTTTCCTGAAACATCTAAAAAACAAAGCAACAGAGCCTAGGGCACTTCCACTTATGGTCCTATAGCTTAGGGAAATTAAAATCAAAAAGATACAGCCACCCCAATGTTTGGGACGCCTCTGTTTACAAGAACCTCGTTTACCGTACAAGTTCAATATCACAGAAAGTGAAAAATGGATAAAGAACTTGTGGTACTTACGTACAATGCAGTATCACTCAGCAGTGAAATCTATGTCATCAGGCCCGTAGCAGCACAATGAGTGGATTCAGGTACGATGATTCTAACTGAAATAAGTCACACAGAAAAAGAAACATCATAAGATATCAGTAATACACGGAATGTAAACTTGGCTACACAGGAACTGAATTACAGAACAGAACAGGGTCTCAAATTTAGAAAACCAACTTATGCTTGTTTAAGGGGAAAGGTGAGTTGGGGTGCTGCATAAAACCAGAGATTGAAATGAGCACAGATAAAGTTCCTTAAGCCAAATATGGAATAGACAAGAGCTACTCCTTGCTCAACGAAATGGACTCAACACCGCATATTAAACGCCTAAGAGTGTACCTGACTCTTAAGTATCTTAAAACCTATGGATTGCTATGTCTCCGAAAGAGAATCAAGCATGTGTACAGGGACATAAACGCAGCAGTGATAGGATTGGAGAGGTTCGGTGAGCAAATGAAGACCCTTTGAAGTCACATTGCATGATACCCATTCCACGGGTTTTAACTACCCAGGTTTAAGGTATTCTTCCTTCAGCTAAAACATGCATGTGGAACCTAGAGTATGATCAACCATGTGATCGGGAGACGTGTTCAAATATGTCTCAGTTTTCGTACCCTGGTACTCGGGTGCAACATTCCAGACGCTTTACTAACACTCTCCCGACTTGGAGAGTCAGTCCCTTTAACCTCCTGTTTGGCCCAGTTTGCAATTTCTGCGGAAGATGAACAGGAATAGCGAGAACCAATGAGAGACTAGCTGGAGGTGTCTGGACGGGCAAATTTAACTCTCATTTCCCACCAGGAAGAGGAAATAACCAAAGGCTCAGCGTGCCGTGCCGGAACCAGATTAGGGCCTGAAGCCATCCTGCGGTGTTGCGGCCAGCTCACAAGAAAACGAGTTGAAGAAAGGAGTTCAGGGGCACTGTAATTCACAAACCTGCAGAGTTATAAATGACAACTATCGTCCAAAAATATACTGAAGTAAGGCTGCCAAGAGGACTTGAAAGCGGGGCAGAATTGCAGGAAACCGATTTCAGGAGGTAGACTGGAATTGCATTGAAAGCATAGGAAAAGAGGCAGAACGTCCACAATGATGCACTTGGCCAAAAAGGGCGTATGCGTTTTTTCCTGAATATATTCAGGAAAAAACGCATACGCCCTTTTTGGCCAACCAAGCAAGCTTGCAAAGGAAATCTGCACTACAATGAAGTCTCACTTCCCCCCGGTCAAAAGGGCCATCTGAAAAAAGTGTAAAATCCAGAAAGGCAGGACAGGCCATGGAGAACTGGGAGCCTTGTTATGCTGATGGGCGGGATGTACATTGCCAACAGACACTCGGGAGAAGTGTATGGTGTTTCCTGAAACATCTAAAAAACAAAGCAACAGAGCCTAGGGCACTTCCACTTATGGTCCTATAGCTTAGGGAAATTAAAATCAAAAAGATACAGCCACCCCAATGTTTGGGACGCCTCTGTTTACAAGAACCTCGTTTACCGTACAAGTTCAATATCACAGAAAGTGAAAAATGGATAAAGAACTTGTGGTACTTACGTACAATGCAGTATCACTCAGCAGTGAAATCTATGTCATCAGGCCCGTAGCAGCACAATGAGTGGATTCAGGTACGATGATTCTAACTGAAATAAGTCACACAGAAAAAGAAACATCATAAGATATCAGTAATACACGGAATGTAAACTTGGCTACACAGGAACTGAATTACAGAACAGAACAGGGTCTCAAATTTAGAAAACCAACTTATGCTTGTTTAAGGGTAAAGGTGAGTTGGGGTGCTGCATAAAACCAGAGATTGAAATGAGCACAGATAAAGTTCCTTAAGCCAAATATGGAATAGACAAGAGCTACTCCTTGCTCAACGAAATGGACTCAACACCGCATATTAAACGCCTAAGAATGTACCTGACTCTTAAGTATCTTAAAACCTATGGATTGCTATGTCTCCGAAAGAGAATCAAGCATGTGTACAGGGACATAAACGCAGCAGTGATAGGATTGGAGAGGTTCGGTGAGCAAATGAAGACCCTTTGAAGTCATATTGCATGGTACCCATTCCACGGGTTTCAACTACCCAGGTTTAAGGTATTCTTCCTTCAGCTAAAACATGCATGTGGAACCTAGAGTATGATCAACCATGTGATCGGGAGACGTGTTCAAATATGTCTCAGTTTTCGTACCCTGGTACTCGGGTGCAACATTCCAGACGCTTTACTAACACTCTCCCGACTTGGAGAGTCAGTCCCTTTAACCTCCTGTTTGGCCCAGTTTGCAATTTCTGCGGAAGATGAACAGGAATAGCGAGAACCAATGAGAGACTAGCTGGAGGTGTCTGGACGGGCAAATTTAACTCCCATTTCCCACCAGGAAGAGGAAAGAACCAAAGGCTCAGCGTGCCGTGCCGGAACCAGATTAGGGCCTGAAGCCATCCTGCGGTGTTGCGGCCAGCTCACAAGAAAACGAGTTGAAGAAAGGAGCTCAGGGGCACTGTAATTCACAAACCTGCAGAGTTATAAATGACAACTATCGTCCAAAAATATACTGAAGTAAGGCTGCCAAGAGGACTTGAAAGTGGGGCAGAATTGCAGGAAACCGATTTCAGGAGGTAGACTGGAATTGCATTGAAAGCATAGGAAAAGAGGCAGAACGTCCACAATGATGCACTTGGCCAAAAAGGGCGTATGCGTTTTTTCCTGAATATATTCAGGAAAAAACGCATACGCCCTTTTTGGCCAACCAAGCAAGCTTGCAAAGGAAATCTGCACTACAATGAAGTCTCACTGCCCCCCGGTCAAAAGGGCCATCTGAAAAAAGTGTAAAATCCAGAAAGGCAGGACAGGCCATGGAGAACTGGGAGCCTTGTTATGCTGATGGGCGGGATGTCAATTGCCAACAGACACTCGGGAGAAGTGTATGGTGTTTCCTGAAACATCTAAAAAACAAAGCAACAGAGCCTAGGGCACTTCCACTTATGGTCCTATAGCTTAGGGAAATTAAAATCAAAAAGATACAGCCACCCCAATGTTTGGGACGCCTCTGTTTACAAGAACCTCGTTTACCGTACAAGTTCAATATCACAGAAAGTGAAAAATGGATAAAGAACTTGTGGTACTTACGTACAATGCAGTATCACTCAGCAGTGAAATCTATGTCATCAGGCCCGTAGCAGCACAATGAGTGGATTCAGGTACGATGATTCTAACTGAAATAAGTCACACAGAAAAAGAAACATCATAAGATATCAGTAATACACGGAATGTAAACTTGGCTACACAGGAACTGAATTACAGAACAGAACAGGGTCTCAAATTTAGAAAACCAACTTATGCTTGTTTAAGGGGAAAGGTGAGTTGGGGTGCTGCATAAAACCAGAGATTGAAATGAGCACAGATAAAGTTCCTTAAGCCAAATATGGAATAGACAAGAGCTACTCCTTGCTCAACGAAATGGACTCAACACCGCATATTAAACGCTTAAGAATGTACCTGACTCTTAAGTATCTTAAAACCTATGGATTGCTATGTCTCCGAAAGAGAATCAAGCATGTGTACAGGGACATAAACGCAGCAGTGATAGGATTGGAGAGGTTCGGTGAGCAAATGAAGACCCTTTGAAGTCATATTGCATGGTACCCATTCCACGGGTTTCAACTACCCAGGTTTAAGGTATTCTTCCTTCAGCTAAAACATGCATGTGGAACCTAGAGTATGATCAACCATGTGATCGGGAGACGTGTTCAAATATGTCTCAGTTTTCGTACCCTGGTACTCGGGTGCAACATTCCAGACGCTTTACTAACACTCTCCCGACTTGGAGAGTCAGTCCCTTTAACCTCCTGTTTGGCCCAGTTTGCAATTTCTGCGGAAGATGAACAGGAATAGCGAGAACCAATGAGAGACTAGCTGGAGGTGTCTGGACGGGCAAATTTAACTCTCATTTCCCACCAGGAAGAGGAAATAACCAAAGGCTCAGCGTGCCGTGCCGGAACCAGATTAGGGCCTGAAGCCATCCTGCGGTGTTGCGGCCAGCTCACAAGAAAGCGAGTTGAAGAAAGGAGCTCAGGGGCACTGTAATTCACAAACCTGCAGAGTTATAAATGACAACTATCGTCCAAAAATATACTGAAGTAAGGCTGCCAAGAGGACTTGAAAGCGGGGCAGAATTGCAGGAAACCGATTTCAGGAGGTAGACTGGAATTGCATTGAAAGCATAGGAAAAGAGGCAGAACGTCCACAATGATGCACTTGGCCAAAAAGGGCGTATGCGTTTTTTCCTGAATATATTCAGGGAAAAACGCATACGCCCTTTTTGGCCAACCAAGCAAGCTTGCAAAGGAAATCTGCACTACAATGAAGTCTCACTGCCCCCCGGTCAAAAGGGCCATCTGAAAAAAGTGTAAAATCCAGAAAGGCAGGACAGGCCATGGAGAACTGGGAGCCTTGTTATGCTGATGGGCGGGATGTAAATTGCCAACAGACACTCGGGAGAAGTGTATGGTGTTTCCTGAAACATCTAAAAAACAAAGCAACAGAGCCTAGGGCACTTCCACTTATGGTCCTATAGCTTAGGGAAATTAAAATCAAAAAGATACAGCCACCCCAATGTTTGGGACGCCTCTGTTTACAAGAACCTCGTTTACCGTACAAGTTCAATATCACAGAAAGTGAAAAATGGATAAAGAACTTGTGGTACTTACGTACAATGCAGTATCACTCAGCAGTGAAATCTATGTCATCAGGCCCGTAGCAGCACAATGAGTGGATTCAGGTACGATGATTCTAACTGAAATAAGTCACACAGAAAAAGAAACATCATAAGATATCAGTAATACACGGAATGTAAACTTGGCTACACAGGAACTGAATTACAGAACAGAACAGGGTCTCAAATTTAGAAAACCAACTTATGCTTGTTTAAGGGGAAAGGTGAGTTGGGGTGCTGCATAAAACCAGAGATTGAAATGAGCACAGATAAAGTTCCTTAAGCCAAATATGGAATAGACAAGAGCTACTCCTTGCTCAACGAAATGGACTCAACACCGCATATTAAACGCCTAAGAATGTACCTGACTCTTAAGTATCTTAAAACCTATGGATTGCTATGTCTCCGAAAGAGAATCAATCATGTGTACAGGGACATAAATGCAGCAGTGATAGGATTGGAGAGGTTCGGTGAGCAAATGAAGACCCTTTGAAGTCATATTGCATGGTACCCATTCCACGGGTTTCAACTACCCAGGTTTAAGGTATTCTTCCTTCAGCTAAAACATGCATGTGGAACCTAGAGTATGATCAACCATGTGATCGGGAGACGTGTTCAAATATGTCTCAGTTTTCGTACCCTGGTACTCGGGTGCAACATTCCAGACGCTTTACTAACACTCTCCCGACTTGGAGAGTCAGTCCCTTTAACCTCCTGTTTGGCCCAGTTTGCAATTTCTGCGGAAGATGAACAGGAATAGGGAGAACCAATGAGAGACTAGCTGGAGGTGTCTGGACGGGCAAATTTAACTCCCATTTCCCACCAGGAAGAGGAAAGAACCAAAGGCTCAGCGTGCCGTGCCGTAACCAGATTAGGGCCTGAAGCCATCCTGCGGTGTTGCGGCCAGCTCACAAGAAAACGAGTTGAAGAAAGGAGCTCAGGGGCACTGTAATTCACAAACCTGCAGAGTTATAAATGACAACTATCGTCCAAAAATATACTGAAGTAAGGCTGCCAAGAGGACTTGAAAGTGGGGCAGAATTGCAGGAAACCGATTTCAGGAGGTAGACTGGAATTGCATTGAAAGCATAGGAAAAGAGGCAGAACGTCCACAATGATGCACTTGGCCAAAAAGGGCGTATGCGTTTTTTCCTGAATATATTCAGGAAAAAACGCATACGCCCTTTTTGGCCAACCAAGCAAGCTTGCAAAGGAAATCTGCACTACAATGAAGTCTCACTGCCCCCCGGTCAAAAGGGCCATCTGAAAAAAGTGTAAAATCCAGAAAGGCAGGACAGGCCATGGAGAACTGGGAGCCTTGTTATGCTGATGGGCGGGATGTAAATTGCCAACAGACACTCGGGAGAAGTGTATGGTGTTTCCTGAAACATCTAAAAAACAAAGCAACAGAGCCTAGGGCACTTCCACTTATGGTCCTATAGCTTAGGGAAATTAAAATCAAAAAGATACAGCCACCCCAATGTTTGGGACGCCTCTGTTTACAAGAACCTCGTTTACCGTACAAGTTCAATATCACAGAAAGTGAAAAATGGATAAAGAACTTGTGGTACTTACGTACAATGCAGTATCACTCAGCAGTGAAATCTATGTCATCAGGCCCGTAGCAGCACAATGAGTGGATTCAGGTACGATGATTCTAACTGAAATAAGTCACACAGAAAAAGAAACATCATAAGATATCAGTAATACACGGAATGTAAACTTGGCTACACAGGAACTGAATTACAGAACAGAACAGGGTCTCAAATTTAGAAAACCAACTTATGCTTGTTTAAGGGTAAAGGTGAGTTGGGGTGCTGCATAAAACCAGAGATTGAAATGAGCACGGATAAAGTTCCTTAAGCCAAATATGGAATAGACAAGAGCTACTCCTTGCTCAACGAAATGGACTCAACACCGCATATTAAACGCCTAAGAATGTACCTGACTCTTAAGTATCTTAAAACCTATGGATTGCTATGTCTCCGAAAGAGAATCAAGCATGTGTACAGGGACATAAACGCAGCAGTGATAGGATTGGAGAGGTTCGGTGAGCAAATGAAGACCCTTTGAAGTCATATTGCATGGTACCCATTCCACGGGTTTCAACTACCCAGGTTTAAGGTATTCTTCCTTCAGCTAAAACATGCATGTGGAACCTAGAGTATGATCAACCATGTGATCGGGAGACGTGTTCAAATATGTCTCAGTTTTCGTACCCTGGTACTCGGGTGCAACATTCCAGATGCTTTACTAACACTCTCCCGACTTGGAGAGTCAGTCCCTTTAACCTCCTGTTTGGCCCAGTTTGCAATTTCTGCGGAAGATGAACAGGAATAGCGAGAACCAATGAGAGACTAGCTGGAGGTGTCTGGACGGGCAAATTTAACTCCCATTTCCCACCAGGAAGAGGAAAGAACCAAAGGCTCAGCGTGCCGTGCCGGAACCAGATTAGGGCCTGAAGCCATCCTGCGGTGTTGCGGCCAGCTCACAAGAAAACGAGTTGAAGAAAGGAGCTCAGGGGCACTGTAATTCACAAACCTGCAGAGTTATAAATGACAACTATCGTCCAAAAATATACTGAAGTAAGGCTGCCAAGAGGACTTGAAAGTGGGGCAGAATTGCAGGAAACCGATTTCAGGAGGTAGACTGGAATTGCATTGAAAGCATAGGAAAAGAGGCAGAACGTCCACAATGATGCACTTGGCCAAAAAGGGCGTATGCGTTTTTTCCTGAATATATTCAGGAAAAAACGCATACGCCCTTTTTGGCCAACCAAGCAAGCTTGCAAAGGAAATCTGCACTACAATGAAGTCTCACTGCCCCCCGGTCAAAAGGGCCATCTGAAAAAAGTGTAAAATCCAGAAAGGCAGGACAGGCCATGGAGAACTGGGAGCCTTGTTATGCTGATGGGCGGGATGTCAATTGCCAACAGACACTCGGGAGAAGTGTATGGTGTTTCCTGAAACATCTAAAAAACAAAGCAACAGAGCCTAGGGCACTTCCACTTATGGTCCTATAGCTTAGGGAAATTAAAATCAAAAAGATACAGCCACCCCAATGTTTGGGACGCCTCTGTTTACAAGAACCTCGTTTACCGTACAAGTTCAATATCACAGAAAGTGAAAAATGGATAAAGAACTTGTGGTACTTACGTACAATGCAGTATCACTCAGCAGTGAAATCTATGTCATCAGGCCCGTAGCAGCACAATGAGTGGATTCAGGTACGATGATTCTAACTGAAATAAGTCACACAGAAAAAGAAACATCATAAGATATCAGTAATACACGGAATGTAAACTTGGCTACACAGGAACTGAATTACAGAACAGAACAGGGTCTCAAATTTAGAAAACCAACTTATGCTTGTTTAAGGGTAAAGGTGAGTTGGGGTGCTGCATAAAACCAGAGATTGAAATGAGCACAGATAAAGTTCCTTAAGCCAAATATGGAATAGACAAGAGCTACTCCTTGCTCAACGAAATGGACTCAACACCGCATATTAAACGCCTAAGAATGTACCTGACTCTTAAGTATCTTAAAACCTATGGATTGCTATGTCTCCGAAAGAGAATCAAGCATGTGTACAGGGACATAAACGCAGCAGTGGTAGGATTGGAGAGGTTCGGTGAGCAAATGAAGACCCTTTGAAGTCATATTGCATGGTACCCATTCCACGGGTTTCAACTACCCAGGTTTAAGGTATTCTTCCTTCAGCTAAAACATGCATGTGGAACCTAGAGTATGATCAACCATGTGATCGGGAGACGTGTTCAAATATGTCTCAGTTTTCGTACCCTGGTACTCGGGTGCAACATTCCAGACGCTTTACTAACACTCTCCCGACTTGGAGAGTCAGTCCCTTTAACCTCCTGTTTGGCTCAGTTTGCAATTTCTGCGGAAGATGAACAGGAATAGCGAGAACCAATGAGAGACTAGCTGGAGGTGTCTGGACGGGCAAATTTAACTCTCATTTCCCACCAGGAAGAGGAAATAACCAAAGGCTCAGCGTGCCGTGCCGGAACCAGATTAGGGCCTGAAGCCATCCTGCGGTGTTGCGGCCAGCTCACAAGAAAGCGAGTTGAAGAAAGGAGCTCAGGGGCACTGTAATTCACAAACCTGCAGAGTTATAAATGACAACTATCGTCCAAAAATATACTGAAGTAAGGCTGCCAAGAGGACTTGAAAGCGGGGCAGAATTGCAGGAAACCGATTTCAGGAGGTAGACTGGAATTGCATTGAAAGCATAGGAAAAGAGGCAGAACGTCCACAATGATGCACTTGGCCAAAAAGGGCGTATGCGTTTTTTCCTGAATATATTCAGGGAAAAACGCATACGCCCTTTTTGGCCAACCAAGCAAGCTTGCAAAGGAAATCTGCACTACAATGAAGTCTCACTTCCCCCCGGTCAAAAGGGCCATCTGAAAAAAGTGTAAAATCCAGAAAGGCAGGACAGGCCATGGAGAACTGGGAGCCTTGTTATGCTGATGGGCGGGATGTAAATTGCCAACAGACACTCGGGAGAAGTGTATGGTGTTTCCTGAAACATCTAAAAAACAAAGCAACAGAGCCTAGGGCACTTCCACTTATGGTCCTATAGCTTAGGAAAATTAAAATCAAAAAGACACAGCCACCCCAAAGTTTGGGACGCCTCTGTTTACAAGAACCTCGTTTACCGTACAAGTTCAATATCACAGAAAGTGAAAAATGGATAAAGAACTTGTGGTACTTACGTACAATGCAGTATCACTCAGCAGTGAAATCTATGTCATCAGGCCCGTAGCAGCACAATGAGTGGATTCAGGTACGATGATTCTAACTGAAATAAGTCACACAGAAAAAGAAACATCATAAGATATCAGTAATACACGGAATGTAAACTTGGCTACACAGGAACTGAATTACAGAACAGAACAGGGTCTCAAATTTAGAAAACCAACTTATGCTTGTTTAAGGGTAAAGGTGAGTTGGGGTGCTGCATAAAACCAGAGATTGAAATGAGCACAGATAAAGTTCCTTAAGCCAAATATGGAATAGACAAGAGCTACTCCTTGCTCAACGAAATGGACTCAACACCGCATATTAAACGCCTAAGAATGTACCTGACTCTTAAGTATCTTAAAACCTATGGATTGCTATGTCTCCGAAAGAGAATCAAGCATGTGTACAGGGACATAAACGCAGCAGTGATAGGATTGGAGAGGTTCGGTGAGCAAATGAAGACCCTTTGAAGTCATATTGCATGGTACCCATTCCACGGGTTTCAACTACCCAGGTTTAAGGTATTCTTCCTTCAGCTAAAACATGCATGTGGAACCTAGAGTATGATCAACCATGTGATCGGGAGACGTGTTCAAATATGTCTCAGTTTTCGTACCCTGGTACTCGGGTGCAACATTCCAGACGCTTTACTAACACTCTCCCGACTTGGAGAGTCAGTCCCTTTAACGTCCTGTTTGGCCCAGTTTGCAATTTCTGCGGAAGATGAACAGGAATAGCGAGAACCAATGAGAGACTAGCTGGAGGTGTCTGGACGGACAAATTTAACTCTCATTTCCCACCAGGAAGAGGAAAGAACCAAAGGCTCAGCGTGCCGTGCCGGAACCAGATTAGGGCCTGAAGCCATCCTGCGGTGTTGCGGCCAGCTCACAAGAAAGCGAGTTGAAGAAAGGAGCTCAGGGGCACTGTAATTCACAAACCTGCAGAGTTATAAATGACAACTATCGTCCAAAAATATACTGAAGTAAGGCTGCCAAGAGGACTTGAAAGCGGGGCAGAATTGCAGGAAACCGATTTCAGGAGGTAGACTGGAATTGCATTGAAAGCATAGGAAAAGAGGCAGAACGTCCACAATGATGCACTTGGCCAAAAAGCGCGTATGCGTTTTTTCCTGAATATATTCAGGAAAAAACGCATACGCCCTTTTTGGCCAACCAAGCAAGCTTGCAAAGGAAATCTGCACTACAATGAAGTCTCACTTCCCCCCGGTCAAAAGGGCCATCTGAAAAAAGTGTAAAATCCAGAAAGGCAGGACAGGCCATGGAGAACTGGGAGCCTTGTTATGCTGATGGGCGGGATGTAAATTGCCAACAGACATTCGGGAGAAGTGTATGGTGTTTCCTGAAACATCTAAAAAACAAAGCAACAGAGCCTAGGGCACTTCCACTTATGGTCCTATAGCTTAGGGAAATTAAAATCAAAAAGATACAGCCACCCCAATGTTTGGGACGCCTCTGTTTACAAGAACCTCGTTTACCGTACAAGTTCAATATCACAGAAAGTGAAAAATGGATAAAGAACTTGTGGTACTTACGTACAATGCAGTATCACTCAGCAGTGAAATCTATGTCATCAGGCCCGTAGCAGCACAATGAGTGGATTCAGGTACGATGATTCTAACTGAAATAAGTCACACAGAAAAAGAAACATCATAAGATATCAGTAATACACGGAATGTAAACTTGGCTACACAGGAACTGAATTACAGAACAGAACAGGGTCTCAAATTTAGAAAACCAACTTATGCTTGTTTAAGGGTAAAGGTGAGTTGGGGTGCTGCATAAAACCAGAGATTGAAATGAGCACGGATAAAGTTCCTTAAGCCAAATATGGAATAGACAAGAGCTACTCCTTGCTCAACGAAATGGACTCAACACCGCATATTAAACGCCTAAGAATGTACCTGACTCTTAAGTATCTTAAAACCTATGGATTGCTATGTCTCCGAAAGAGAATCAAGCATGTGTACAGGGACATAAACGCAGCAGTGATAGGATTGGAGAGGTTCGGTGAGCAAATGAAGACCCTTTGAAGTCATATTGCATGGTACCCATTCCACGGGTTTCAACTACCCAGGTTTAAGGTATTCTTCCTTCAGCTAAAACATGCATGTGGAACCTAGAGTATGATCAACCATGTGATCGGGAGACGTGTTCAAATATGTCTCAGTTTTCGTACCCTGGAACTCGGGTGAAACATTCCAGACGCTTTACTAACACTCTCCCGACTTGGAGAGTCAGTCCCTTTAACCTCCTGTTTGGCTCAGTTTGCAATTTCTGCGGAAGATGAACAGGAATAGCGAGAACCAATGAGAGACTAGCTGGAGGTGTCTGGACGGGCAAATTTAACTCTCATTTCCCACCAGGAAGAGGAAAGAACCAAAGGCTCAGCGTGCCGTGCCGGAACCAGATTAGGGCCTGAAGCCATCCTGCGGTGTTGCGGCCAGCTCACAAGAAAGCGAGTTGAAGAAAGGAGCTCAGGGGCACTGTAATTCACAAACCTGCAGAGTTATAAATGACAACTATCGTCCAAAAACATACTGAAGTAAGGCTGCCAAGAGGACTTGAAAGCGGGGCAGAATTGCAGGAAACCGATTTCAGGAGGTAGACTGGAATTGCATTGAAAGCATAGGAAAAGAGGCAGAACGTCCACAATGATGCACTTGGCCAAAAAGGGCGTATGCGTTTTTTCCTGAATATATTCAGGGAAAAACGCATACGCCCTTTTTGGCCAACCAAGCAAACTTGCAAAGGAAATCTGCACTACAATGAAGTCTCACTTCCCCCCGGTCAAAAGGGCCATCTGAAAAAAGTGTAAAATCCAGAAAGGCAGGACAGGCCATGGAGAACTGGGAGCCTTGTTATGCTGATGGGCGGGATGTAAATTGCCAACAGACACTCGGGAGAAGTGTATGGTGTTTCCTGAAACATCTAAAAAACAAAGCAACAGAGCCTAGGGCACTTCCACTTATGGTCCTATAGCTTAGGGAAATTAAAATCAAAAAGACACAGCCACCCCAAAGTTTGGGACGCCTCTGTTTACAAGAACCTCGTTTACCGTACAAGTTCAATATCACAGAAAGTGAAAAATGGATAAAGAACTTGTGGTACTTACGTACAATGCAGTATCACTCAGCAGTGAAATCTATGTCATCAGGCCAGTAGCAGCACAATGAGTGGATTCAGGTACGATGATTCTAACTGAAATAAGTCACACAGAAAAAGAAACATCATAAGATATCAGTAATACACGGAATGTAAACTTGGCTACACAGGAACTGAATTACAGAACAGAACAGGGTCTCAAATTTAGAAAACCAACTTATGCTTGTTTAAGGGGAAAGGTGAGTTGGGGTGCTGCATAAAACCAGAGATTGAAATGAGCACAGATAAAGTTCCTTAAGCCAAATATGGAATAGACAAGAGCTACTCCTTGCTCAACGAAATGGACTCAACACCGCATATTAAACGCCTAAGAATGTACCTGACTCTTAAGTATCTTAAAACCTATGGATTGCTATGTCTCCGAAAGAGAATCAAGCATGTGTACAGGGACATAAACGCAGCAGTGATAGGATTGGAGAGGTTCGGTGAGCAAATGAAGACCCTTTGAAGTCATATTGCATGGTACCCATTCCACGGGTTTCAACTACCCAGGTTTAAGGTATTCTTCCTTCAGCTAAAACATGCATGTGGAACCTAGAGTATGATCAACCATGTGATCGGGAGACGTGTTCAAATATGTCTCAGTTTTCGTACCCTGGTACTCGGGTGCAACATTCCAGACGCTTTACTAACACTCTCCCGACTTGGAGAGTCAGTCCCTTTAACCTCCTGTTTGGCCCAGTTTGCAATTTCTGCGGAAGATGAACAGGAATAGCGAGAACCAATGAGAGACTAGCTGGAGGTGTCTGGACGGGCAAATTTAACTCCCATTTCCCACCAGGAAGAGGAAAGAACCAAAGGCTCAGTGTGCCGTGCCGGAACCAGATTAGGGCCTGAAGCCATCCTGCGGTGTTGCGGCCACCTCACAAGAAAACGAGTTGAAGAAAGGAGCTCAGGGGCACTGTAATTCACAAACCTGCAGAGTTATAAATGACAACTATCGTCCAAAAATATACTGAAGTAAGGCTGCCAAGAGGACTTGAAAGCGGGGCAGAATTGCAGGAAACCGATTTCAGGAGGTAGACTGGAATTGCATTGAAAGCATAGGAAAAGAGGCAGAACGTCCACAATGATGCACTTGGCCAAAAAGGGCGTATGCGTTTTTTCCTGAATATATTCAGGAAAAAACGCATACGCCGTTTTTGGCCAACCAAGCAAGCTTGCAAAGGAAATCTGCACTACAATGAAGTCTCACTTCCCCCCGGTCAAAAGGGCCGTCTGAAAAAAGTGTAAAATCCAGAAAGGCAGGACAGGCCATGGAGAACTGGGAGCCTTGTTATGCTGATGGGCGGGATGTAAATTGCCAACAGACACTCGGGAGAAGTGTATGGTGTTTCCTGAAACATCTAAAAAACAAAGCAACAGCGCCTAGGGCACTTCCACTTATGGTCCTATAGCTTAGGGAAATTAAAATCAAAAAGACACAGCCACCCCAAAGTTTGGGACGCCTCTGTTTACAAGAACCTCGTTTACCGTACAAGTTCAATATCACAGAAAGTGAAAAATGGATAAAGAACTTGTGGTACTTACGTACAATGCAGTATCACTCAGCAGTGAAATCTATGTCATCAGGCCCGTAGCAGCACAATGAGTGGATTCAGGTACGATGATTCTAACTGAAATAAGTCACACAGAAAAAGAAACATCATAAGATATCAGTAATACACGGAATGTAAACTTGGCTACACAGGAACTGAATTACAGAACAGAACAGGGTCTCAAATTTAGAAAACCAACTTATGCTTGTTTAAGGGGAAAGGTGAGTTGGGGTGCTGCATAAAACCAGAGATTGAAATGAGCACAGATAAAGTTCCTTAAGCCAAATATGGAATAGACAAGAGCTACTCCTTGCTCAACGAAATGGACTCAACACCGCATATTAAACGCCTAAGAATGTACCTGACTCTTAAGTATCTTAAAACCTATGGATTGCTATGTCTCCGAAAGAGAATCAAGCATGTGTACAGGGACATAAACGCAGCAGTGATAGGATTGGAGAGGTTCGGTGAGCAAATGAAGACCCTTTGAAGTCATATTGCATGGTACCCATTCCACGGGTTTCAACTACCCAGGTTTAAGGTATTCTTCCTTCAGCTAAAACATGCATGTGGAACCTAGAGTATGATCAACCATGTGATCGGGAGACGTGTTCAAATATGTCTCAGTTTTCGTACCCTGGTACTCGGGTGCAACATTCCAGACGCTTTACTAACACTCTCCCGACTTGGAGAGTCAGTCCCTTTAACCTCCTGTTTGGCCCAGTTTGCAATTTCTGCGGAAGATGAACAGGAATAGCGAGAACCAATGAGAGACTAGCTGGAGGTGTCTGGACGGGCAAATTTAACTCCCATTTCCCACCAGGAAGAGGAAAGAACCAAAGGCTCAGCGTGCCGTGCCGGAACCAGATTAGGGCCTGAAGCCATCCTGCGGTGTTGCGGCCAGCTCACAAGAAAACGAGTTGAAGAAAGGAGCTCAGGGGCACTGTAATTCACAAACCTGCAGAGTTATAAATGACAACTATCGTCCAAAAATATACTGAAGTAAGGCTGCCAAGAGGACTTGAAAGCGGGGCAGAATTGCAGGAAACCGATTTCAGGAGGTAGACTGGAATTGCATTGAAAGCATAGGAAAAGAGGCAGAACGTCCACAATGATGCACTTGGCCAAAAAGGGCGTATGCGTTTTTTCCTGAATATATTCAGGAAAAAACGCATACGCCGTTTTTGGCCAACAAAGCAAGCTTGCAAAGGAAATCTGCACTACAATGAAGTCTCACTTCCCCCCGGTCAAAAGGGCCGTCTGAAAAAAGTGTAAAATCCAGAAACGCAGGACAGGCCATGGAGAACTGGGAGCCTTGTTATGCTGATGGGCGGGATGTAAATTGCCAACAGACACTCGGGAGAAGTGTATGGTGTTTCCTGAAACATCTAAAAAACAAAGCAACAGAGCCTAGGGCACTTCCACTTATGGTCCTATAGCTTAGGGAAATTAAAATCAAAAAGATACAGCCACCCCAATGTTTGGGACGCCTCTGTTTACAAGAACCTCGTTTACCGTACAAGTTCAATATCACAGAAAGTGAAAAATGGATAAAGAACTTGTGGTACTTACGTACAATGCAGTATCACTCAGCAGTGAAATCTATGTCATCAGGCCCGTAGCAGCACAATGAGTGGATTCAGGTACGATGATTCTAACTGAAATAAGTCACACAGAAAAAGAAACATCATAAGATATCAGTAATACACGGAATGTAAACTTGGCTACACAGGAACTGAATTACAGAACAGAACAGGGTCTCAAATTTAGAAAACCAACTTATGCTTGTTTAAGGGTAAAGGTGAGTTGGGGTGCTGCATAAAACCAGAGATTGAAATGAGCACAGATAAAGTTCCTTAAGCCAAATATGGAATAGACAAGAGCTACTCCTTGCTCAACGAAATGGACTCAACACCGCATATTAAACGCCTAAGAATGTACCTGACTCTTAAGTATCTTAAAACCTATGGATTGCTATGTCTCCGAAAGAGAATCAAGCATGTGTACAGGGACATAAACGCAGCAGTGATAGGATTGGAGAGGTTCGGTGAGCAAATGAAGACCCTTTGAAGTCATATTGCATGGTACCCATTCCACGGGTTTCAACTACCCAGGTTTAAGGTATTCTTCCTTCAGCTAAAACATGCATGTGGAACCTAGAGTATGATCAACCATGTGATCGGGAGACGTGTTCAAATATGTCTCAGTTTTCGTACCCTGGTACTCGGGTGCAACATTCCAGACGCTTTACTAACACTCTCCCGACTTGGAGAGTCAGTCCCTTTAACCTCCTGTTTGGCCCAGTTTGCAATTTCTGCGGAAGATGAACAGGAATAGCGAGAACCAATGAGAGACTAGCTGGAGGTGTCTGGACGGGCAAATTTAACTCTCATTTCCCACCAGGAAGAGGAAATAACCAAAGGCTCAGCGTGCCGTGCCGGAACCAGATTAGGGCCTGAAGCCATCCTGCGGTGTTGCGGCCAGCTCACAAGAAAGCGAGTTGAAGAAAGGAGCTCAGGGGCACTGTAATTCACAAACCTGCAGAGCTATAAATGACAACTATCGTCCAAAAATATACTGAAGTAAGGCTGCCAAGAGGACTTGAAAGCGGGGCAGAATTGCAGGAAACCGATTTCAGGAGGTAGACTGGAATTGCATTGAAAGCATAGGAAAAGAGGCAGAACGTCCACAATGATGCACTTGGCCAAAAAGGGCGTATGCGTTTTTTCCTGAATATATTCAGGAAAAAACGCATACGCCCTTTTTGGCCAACCAAGCAAGCTTGCAAAGGAAATCTGCACTACAATGAAGTCTCACTTCCCCCCGGTCAAAAGGGCCATCTGAAAAAAGTGTAAAATCCAGAAAGGCAGGACAGGCCATGGAGAACTGGGAGCCTTGTTATGCTGATGGGCGGGATGTCAATTGCCAACAGACACTCGGGAGAAGTGTATGGTGTTTCCTGAAACATCTAAAAAACAAAGCAACAGAGCCTAGGGCACTTCCACTTATGGTCCTATAGCTTAGGGAAATTAAAATCAAAAAGATACAGCCACCCCAATGTTTGGGACGCCTCTGTTTACAAGAACCTCGTTTACCGTACAAGTTCAATATCACAGAAAGTGAAAAATGGATAAAGAACTTGTGGTACTTACGTACAATGCAGTATCACTCAGCAGTGAAATCTATGTCATCAGGCCCGTAGCAGCACAAAGAGTGGATTCAGGTACGATGATTCTAACTGAAATAAGTCACACAGAAAAAGAAACATCATAAGATATCAGTAATACACGGAATGTAAACTTGGCTACACAGGAACTGAATTACAGAACAGAACAGGGTCTCAAATTTAGAAAACCAACTTATGCTTGTTTAAGGGTAAAGGTGAGTTGGGGTGCTGCATAAAACCAGAGATTGAAATGAGCACAGATAAAGTTCCTTAAGCCAAATATGGAATAGACAAGAGCTACTCCTTGCTCAACGAAATGGACTCAACACCGCATATTAAACGCCTAAGAATGTACCTGACTCTTAAGTATCTTAAAACCTATGGATTGCTATGTCTCCGAAAGAGAATCAAGCATGTGTACAGGGACATAAACGCAGCAGTGATAGGATTGGAGAGGTTCGGTGAGCAAATGAAGACCCTTTGAAGTCATATTGCATGGTACCCATTCCACGGGTTTCAACTACCCAGGTTTAAGGTATTCTTCCTTCAGCTAAAACATGCATGTGGAATCTAGAGTATGATCAACCATGTGATCGGGAGACGTGTTCAAATATGTCTCAGTTTTCGTACCCTGGTACTCGGGTGCAACATTCCAGACGCTTTACTAACACTCTCCCGACTTGGAGAGTCAGTCCCTTTAACCTCCTGTTTGGCTCAGTTTGCAATTTCTGCGGAAGATGAACAGGAATAGCGAGAACCAATGAGAGACTAGCTGGAGGTGTCTGGACGGGCAAATTTAACTCCCATTTCCCACCAGGAAGAGGAAAGAACCAAAGGCTCAGCGTGCCGTGCCGGAACCAGATTAGGGCCTGAAGCCATCCTGCGGTGTTGCGGCCAGCTCACAAGAAAACGAGTTGAAGAAAGGAGCTCAGGGGCACTGTAATTCACAAACCTGCAGAGTTATAAATGACAACTATCGTCCAAAAATATACTGAAGTAAGGCTGCCAAGAGGACTTGAAAGCGGGGCAGAATTGCAGGAAACCGATTTCAGGAGGTAGACTGGAATTGCATTGAAAGCATAGGAAAAGAGGCAGAACGTCCACAATGATGCACTTGGCCAAAAAGGGCGTATGCGTTTTTTCCTGAATATATTCAGGAAAAAACGCATACGCCCTTTTTGGCCAACCAAGCAAGCTTGCAAAGGAAATCTGCACTACAATGAAGTCTCACTTCCCCCCGGTCAAAAGGGCCATCTGAAAAACGTGTAAAATCCAGAAAGGCAGGACAGGCCATGGAGAACTGGGAGCCTTGTTATGCTGATGGGTGGGATGTAAATTGCCAACAGACACTCGGGAGAAGTGTATGGTGTTTCCTGAAACGTCTAAAAAACAAAGCAACAGAGCCTAGGGCACTTCCACTTATGGTCCTATAGCTTAGGGAAATTAAAATCAAAAAGATACAGCCACCCCAATGTTTGGGACGCCTCTGTTTACAAGAACCTCGTTTACCGTACAAGTTCAATATCACAGAAAGTGAAAAATGGATAAAGAACTTGTGGTACTTACGTACAATGCAGTATCACTCAGCAGTGAAATCTATGTCATCAGGCCCGTAGCAGCACAATGAGTGGATTCAGGTACGATGATTCTAACTGAAATAAGTCACACAGAAAAAGAAACATCATAAGATATCAGTAATACACGGAATGTAAACTTGGCTACACAGGAACTGAATTACAGAACAGAACAGGGTCTCAAATTTAGAAAACCAACTTATGCTTGTTTAAGGGTAAAGGTGAGTTGGGGTGCTGCATAAAACCAGAGATTGAAATGAGCACAGATAAAGTTCCTTAAGCCAAATATGGAATAGACAAGAGCTACTCCTTGCTCAACGAAATGGACTCAACACTGCATATTAAACGCCTAAGAATGTACCTGACTCTTAAGTATCTTAAAACCTATGGATTGCTATGTCTCCGAAAGAGAATCAAGCATGTGTACAGGGACATAAACGCAGCAGTGATAGGATTGGAGAGGTTCGGTGAGCAAATGAAGACCCTTTGAAGTCATATTGCATGGTACCCATTCCACGGGTTTCAACTACCCAGGTTTAAGGTATTCTTCCTTCAGCTAAAACATGCATGTGGAACCTAGAGTATGATCAACCATGTGATCGGGAGACGTGTTCAAATATGTCTCAGTTTTCGTACCCTGGTACTCGGGTGCAACATTCCAGACGCTTTACTAACACTCTCCCGACTTGGAGAGTCAGTCCCTTTAACCTCCTGTTTGGCCCAGTTTGCAATTTCTGCGGAAGATGAACAGGAATAGCGAGAACCAATGAGAGACTAGCTGGAGGTGTCTGGACGGGCAAATTTAACTCCCATTTCCCACCAGGAAGAGGAAAGAACCAAAGGCTCAGCGTGCCGTGCCGGAACCAGATTAGGGCCTGAAGCCATCCTGCGGTGTTGCGGCCAGCTCACAAGAAAGCGAGTTGAAGAAAGGAGCTCAGGGGCACTGTAATTCACAAACCTGCAGAGTTATAAATGACAACTATCGTCCAAAAATATACTGAAGTAAGGCTGCCAAGAGGACTTGAAAGCGGGGCAGAATTGCAGGAAACCGATTTCAGGAGGTAGACTGGAATTGCATTGAAAGCATAGGAAAAGAGGCAGAACGTCTACAATGATGCACTTGGCCAAAAAGGGCGTATGCGTGTTTTCCTGAATATATTCAGGAAAAAACGCATACGCCCTTTTTGGCCAACCAAGCAAGCTTGCAAAGGAAATCTGCACTACAATGAAGTCTCACTTCCCCCCGGTCAAAAGGGCCATCTGAAAAAAGTGTAAAATCCAGAAAGGCAGGACAGGCCATGGAGAACTGGGAGCCTTGTTATGCTGATGGGCGGGATGTCAACTGCCAACAGCCACTCGGGAGAATTGTATGGTGTTTCCTGAAACATCTAAAAAACAAAGCAACAGAGCCTAGGGCACTTCCACTTATGGTCCTATAGCTTAGGGAAATTAAAATCAAAAAGATACAGCCACCCCAATGTTTGGGACGCCTCTGTTTACAAGAACCTCGTTTACCGTACAAGTTCAATATCACAGAAAGTGAAAAATGGATAAAGAACTTGTGGTACTTACGTACAATGCAGTATCACTCAGCAGTGAAATCTATGTCATCAGGCCCGTAGCAGCACAATGAGTGGATTCAGGTACGATGATTCTAACTGAAATAAGTCACACAGAAAAAGAAACATCATAAGATATCAGTAATACACGGAATGTAAACTTGGCTACACAGGAACTGAATTACAGAACAGAACAGGGTCTCAAATTTAGAAAACCAACTTATGCTTGTTTAAGGGTAAAGGTGAGTTGGGGTGCTGCATAAAACCAGAGATTGAAATGAGCACAGATAAAGTTCCTTAAGCCAATTATGGAATAGACAAGAGCTACTCCTTGCTCAACGAAATGGACTCAACACCGCATATTAAACGCCTAAGAATGTACCTGACTCTTAAGTATCTTAAAACCTATGGATTGCTATGTCTCCGAAAGAGAATCAAGCATGTGTACAGGGACATAACCGCAGCAGTGATAGGATTGGAGAGGTTCGGTGAGCAAATGAAGACCCTTTGAAGTCATATTGCATGGTACCCATTCCACGGGTTTCAACTACCCAGGTTTAAGGTATTCTTCCTTCAGCTAAAACATGCATGTGGAACCTAGAGTATGATCAACCATGTGATCGGGAGACGTGTTCAAATATGTCTCAGTTTTCGTACCCTGGTACTCGGGTGCAACATTCCAGACGCTTTACTAACACTCTCCCGACTTGGAGAGTCAGTCCCTTTAACCTCCTGTTTGGCCCAGTTTGCAATTTCTGCGGAAGATGAACAGGAATAGCGAGAACCAATGAGAGACTAGCTGGAGGTGTCTGGACGGACAAATTTAACTCTCATTTCCCACCAGGAAGAGGAAAGAACCAAAGGCTCAGCGTGCCGTGCCGGAACCAGATTAGGGCCTGAAGCCATCCTGCGGTGTTGCGGCCAGCTCACAAGAAAGCGAGTTGAAGAAAGGAGCTCAGGGGCACTGTAATTCACAAACCTGCAGAGTTATAAATGACAACTATCGTCCAAAAATATACTGAAGTAAGGCTGCCAAGAGGACTTGAAAGCGGGGCAGAATTGCAGGAAACCGATTTCAGGAGGTAGACTGGAATTGCATTGAAAGCATAGGAAAAGAGGCAGAACGTCCACAATGATGCACTTGGCCAAAAAGGGCGTATGCGTTTTTTCCTGAATATATTCAGGAAAAAACGCATACGCCCTTTTTGGCCAACCAAGCAAGCTTGCAAAGGAAATCTGCACTACAATGAAGTCTCACTTCCCCCCCCTCCCGGTCAAAAGGGCCATCTGAAAAAAGTGTAAAATCCAGAAAGGCAGGACAGGCCATGGAGAACTGGGAGCCTTGTTATGCTGATGGGCGGGATGTAAATTGCCAACAGACACTTGGGAGAAGTGTATGGTGTTTCCTGAAACATCTAAAAAACAAAGCAACAGAGCCTAGGGCACTTCCACTTATGGTCCTATAGCTTAGGGAAATTAAAATCAAAAAGATACAGCCACCCCAATGTTTGGGACGCCTCTGTTTACAAGAACCTCGTTTACCGTACAAGTTCAATATCACAGAAAGTGAAAAATGGATAAAGAACTTGTGGTACTTACGTACAATGCAGTATCACTCAGCAGTGAAATCTATGTCATCAGGCCCGTAGCAGCACAATGAGTGGATTCAGGTACGATGATTCTAACTGAAATAAGTCACACAGAAAAAGAAACATCATAAGATATCAGTAATACACGGAATGTAAACTTGGCTACACAGGAACTGAATTACAGAACAGAACAGGGTCTCAAATTTAGAAAACCAACTTATGCTTGTTTAAGGGTAAAGGTGAGTTGGGGTGCTGCATAAAACCAGAGATTGAAATGAGCACAGATAAAGTTCCTTAAGCCAAATATGGAATAGACAAGAGCTACTCCTTGCTCAATGAAATGGACTCAACACCGCATATTAAACGCCTAAGAATGTACCTGACTCTTAAGTATCTTAAAACCTATGGATTGCTATGTCTCCGAAAGAGAATCAAGCATGTGTACAGGGACATAAACGCAGCAGTGATAGGATTGGAGAGGTTCGGTGAGCAAATGAAGACCCTTTGAAGTCATATTGCATGGTACCCATTCCACGGGTTTCAACTACCCAGGTTTAAGGTATTCTTCCTTCAGCTAAAACATGCATGTGGAACCTAGAGTATGATCAACCATGTGATCGGGAGACGTGTTCAAATATGTCTCAGTTTTCGTACCCTGGTACTCGGGTGCAACATTCCAGATGCTTTACTAACACTCTCCCGACTTGGAGAGTCAGTCCCTTTAACCTCCTGTTTGGCCCAGTTTGCAATTTCTGCGGAAGATGAACAGGAATAGCGAGAACCAATGAGAGACTAGCTGGAGGTGTCTGGACGGACAAATTTAACTCTCATTTCCCACCAGGAAGAGGAAAGAACCAAAGGCTCAGCGTGCCGTGCCGGAACCAGATTAGGGCCTGAAGCCATCCTGCGGTGTTGCGGCCAGCTCACAAGAAAGCGAGTTGAAGAAAGGAGCTCAGGGGCACTGTAATTCACAAACCTGCAGAGTTATAAATGACAACTATCGTCCAAAAATATACTGAAGTAAGGCTGCCAAGAGGACTTGAAAGCGGGGCAGAATTGCAGGAAACCGATTTCAGGAGGTAGACTGGAATTGCATTGAAAGCATAGGAAAAGAGGCAGAACGTCCACAATGATGCACTTGGCCAAAAAGGGCGTATGCGTTTTTTCCTGAATATATTCAGGAAAAAACGCATACGCCCTTTTTGGCCAACCAAGCAAGCTTGCAAAGGAAATCTGCACTACAATGAAGTCTCACTTCCCCCCGGTCAAAAGGGCCATCTGAAAAAAGTGTAAAATCCAGAAAGGCAGGACAGGCCATGGAGAACTGGGAGCCTTGTTATGCTGATGGGCGGGATGTAAATTGCCAACAGACACTCGGGAGAAGTGTATGGTGTTTCCTGAAACATCTAAAACACAAAGCAACAGAGACTAGGGCACTTCCACTTATGGTCCTATAGCTTAGGGAAGTTAAAATAAAAAAGATACAGCCACCCCAATGTTTGGGACGCCTCTGTTTACAAGAACCTGGTTTACCGTACAAGTTCAATATCACAGAAAGTGAAAAATGGATAAAGAACTTGTGGTACTTACGTACAATGCAGTATCACTCAGCAGTGAAATCTATGTCATCAGGCCCGTAGCAGCACAATGAGTGGATTCAGGTACGATGATTCTAACTGAAATAAGTCACACAGAAAAAGAAACATCATAAGATATCAGTAATACACGGAATGTAAACTTGGCTACACAGGAACTGAATTACAGAACAGAACAGGGTCTCAAATTTAGAAAACCAACTTATGCTTGTTTAAGGGTAAAGGTGAGTTCGGGTGCTGCATAAAACCAGAGATTGAAATGAGCACAGATAAAGTTCCTTAAGCCAAATATGGAATAGACAAGAGCTACTCCTTGCTCAATGAAATGGACTCAACACCGCATATTAAACGCCTAAGAATGTACCTGACTCTTAAGTATCTTAAAACCTATGGATTGCTATGTCTCCGAAAGAGAATCAAGCATGTGTACAGGGACATAAACGCAGCAGTGATAGGATTGGAGAGGTTCGGTGAGCAAATGAAGACCCTTTGAAGTCATATTGCATGGTACCCATTCCACGGGTTTCAACTACCCAGGTTTAAGGTATTCTTCCTTCAGCTAAAACATGCATGTGGAACCTAGAGTATGATCAACCATGTGATCGGGAGACGTGTTCAAATATGTCTCAGTTTTCGTACCCTTGTACTCGGGTGCAACATTCCAGACGCTTTACTAACACTCTCCCGACTTGGAGAGTCAGTCCCTTTAACCTCCTGTTTGGCCCAGTTTGCAATTTCTGCGGAAGATGAACAGGAATAGCGAGAACCAATGAGAGACTAGCTGGAGGTGTCTGGACGGACAAATTTAACTCTCATTTCCCACCAGGAAGAGGAAAGAACCAAAGGCTCAGCGTGCCGTGCCGGAACCAGATTAGGGCCTGAAGCCATCCTGCGGTGTTGCGGCCAGCTCACAAGAAAGCGAGTTGAAGAAAGGAGCTCAGGGGCACTGTAATTCACAAACCTGCAGAGTTATAAATGACAACTATCGTCCAAAAATATACTGAAGTAAGGCTGCCAAGAGGACTTGAAAGCGGGGCAGAATTGCAGGAAACCGATTTCAGGAGGTAGACTGGAATTGCATTGAAAGCATAGGAAAAGAGGCAGAACGTCCACAATGATGCACTTGGCCAAAAAGGGCGTATGCGTTTTTTCCTGAATATATTCAGGAAAAAACGCATACGCCCTTTTTGGCCAACCAAGCAAGCTTGCAAAGGAAATCTGCACTACAATGAAGTCTCACTTCCCCCCGGTCAAAAGGGCCATCTGAAAAAAGTGTAAAATCCAGAAAGGCAGGACAGGCCATGGAGAACTGGGAGCCTTGTTATGCTGATGGGCGGGATGTAAATTGCCAACAGACACTCGGGAGAAGTGTATGGTGTTTCCTGAAACATCTAAAAAACAAAGCAACAGAGCCTAGGGCACTTCCACTTATGGTCCTATAGCTTAGGGAAATTAAAATCAAAAAGATACAGCCACCCCAATGTTTGGGACGCCTCTGTTTACAAGAACCTCGTTTACCGTACAAGTTCAATATCACAGAAAGTGAAAAATGGATAAAGAACTTGTGGTACTTACGTACAATGCAGTATCACTCAGCAGTGAAATCTATGTCATCAGGCCCGTAGCAGCACAATGAGTGGATTCAGGTACGATGATTCTAACTGAAATAAGTCACACAGAAAAAGAAACATCATAAGATATCAGTAATACACGGAATGTAAACTTGGCTACACAGGAACTGAATTACAGAACAGAACAGGGTCTCAAATTTAGAAAACCAACTTATGCTTGTTTAAGGGTAAAGGTGAGTTGGGGTGCTGCATAAAACCAGAGATTGAAATGAGCACAGATAAAGTTCCTTAAGCCAAATATGGAATAGACAAGAGCTACTCCTTGCTCAACGAAATGGACTCAACACCGCATATTAAACGCCTAAGAATGTACCTGACTCTTAAGTATCTTAAAACCTATGGATTGCTATGTCTCCGAAAGAGAATCAAGCATGTGTACAGGGACATAACCGCAGCAGTGATAGGATTGGAGAGGTTCGGTGAGCAAATGAAGACCCTTTGAAGTCATATTGCATGGTACCCATTCCACGGGTTTCAACTACCCAGGTTTAAGGTATTCTTCCTTCAGCTAAAACATGCATGTGGAACCTAGAGTATGATCAACCATGTGATCGGGAGACGTGTTCAAATATGTCTCAGTTTTCGTACCCTGGTACTCGGGTGCAACATTCCAGACGCTTTACTAACACTCTCCCGACTTGGAGAGTCAGTCCCTTTAACCTCCTGTTTGGCCCAGTTTGCAATTTCTGCGGAAGATGAACAGGAATAGCGAGAACCAATGAGAGACTAGCTGGAGGTGTCTGGACGGGCAAATTTAACTCTCATTTCCCACCAGGAAGAGGAAAGAACCAAAGGCTCAGCGTGCCGTGCCGGAACCAGATTAGGGCCTGAAGCCATCCTGCGGTGTTGCGGCCAGCTCACAAGAAAACGAGTTGAAGAAAGGAGCTCAGGGGCACTGTAATTCACAAACCTGCAGAGTTATAAATGACAACTATCGTCCAAAAATATACTGAAGTAAGGCTGCCAAGAGGACTTGAAAGCGGGGCAGAATTGCAGGAAACCGATTTCAGGAGGTAGACTGGAATTGCATTGAAAGCATAGGAAAAGAGGCAGAACGTCCACAATGATGCACTTGGCCAAAAAGGGCGTATGCGTTTTTTCCTGAATATATTCAGGAAAAAACGCATACGCCCTTTTTGGCCAACCAAGCAAGCTTGCAAAGGAAATCTGCACTACAATGAAGTCTCACTTCCCCCCGGTCAAAAGGGCCATCTGAAAAACGTGTAAAATCCAGAAAGGCAGGACAGGCCATGGAGAACTGGGAGCCTTGTTATGCTGATGGGTGGGATGTAAATTGCCAACAGACACTCGGGAGAAGTGTATGGTGTTTCCTGAAACGTCTAAAAAACAAAGCAACAGAGCCTAGGGCACTTCCACTTATGGTCCTATAGCTTAGGGAAATTAAAATCAAAAAGATACAGCCACCCCAATGTTTGGGACGCCTCTGTTTACAAGAACCTCGTTTACCGTACAAGTTCAATATCACAGAAAGTGAAAAATGGATAAAGAACTTGTGGTACTTACGTACAATGCAGTATCACTCAGCAGTGAAATCTATGTCATCAGGCCCGTAGCAGCACAATGAGTGGATTCAGGTACGATGATTCTAACTGAAATAAGTCACACAGAAAAAGAAACATCATAAGATATCAGTAATACACGGAATGTAAACTTGGCTACACAGGAACTGAATTACAGAACAGAACAGGGTCTCAAATTTAGAAAACCAACTTATGCTTGTTTAAGGGTAAAGGTGAGTTGGGGTGCTGCATAAAACCAGAGATTGAAATGAGCACAGATAAAGTTCCTTAAGCCAAATATGGAATAGACAAGAGCTACTCCTTGCTCAACGAAATGGACTCAACACTGCATATTAAACGCCTAAGAATGTACCTGACTCTTAAGTATCTTAAAACCTATGGATTGCTATGTCTCCGAAAGAGAATCAAGCATGTGTACAGGGACATAAACGCAGCAGTGATAGGATTGGAGAGGTTCGGTGAGCAAATGAAGACCCTTTGAAGTCATATTGCATGGTACCCATTCCACGGGTTTCAACTACCCAGGTTTAAGGTATTCTTCCTTCAGCTAAAACATGCATGTGGAACCTAGAGTATGATCAACCATGTGATCGGGAGACGTGTTCAAATATGTCTCAGTTTTCGTACCCTGGTACTCGGGTGCAACATTCCAGACGCTTTACTAACACTCTCCCGACTTGGAGAGTCAGTCCCTTTAACCTCCTGTTTGGCCCAGTTTGCAATTTCTGCGGAAGATGAACAGGAATAGCGAGAACCAATGAGAGACTAGCTGGAGGTGTCTGGACGGGCAAATTTAACTCCCATTTCCCACCAGGAAGAGGAAAGAACCAAAGGCTCAGCGTGCCGTGCCGGAACCAGATTAGGGCCTGAAGCCATCCTGCGGTGTTGCGGCCAGCTCACAAGAAAGCGAGTTGAAGAAAGGAGCTCAGGGGCACTGTAATTCACAAACCTGCAGAGTTATAAATGACAACTATCGTCCAAAAATATACTGAAGTAAGGCTGCCAAGAGGACTTGAAAGCGGGGCAGAATTGCAGGAAACCGATTTCAGGAGGTAGACTGGAATTGCATTGAAAGCATAGGAAAAGAGGCAGAACGTCTACAATGATGCACTTGGCCAAAAAGGGCGTATGCGTGTTTTCCTGAATATATTCAGGAAAAAACGCATACGCCCTTTTTGGCCAACCAAGCAAGCTTGCAAAGGAAATCTGCACTACAATGAAGTCTCACTTCCCCCCGGTCAAAAGGGCCATCTGAAAAAAGTGTAAAATCCAGAAAGGCAGGACAGGCCATGGAGAACTGGGAGCCTTGTTATGCTGATGGGCGGGATGTCAACTGCCAACAGCCACTCGGGAGAATTGTATGGTGTTTCCTGAAACATCTAAAAAACAAAGCAACAGAGCCTAGGGCACTTCCACTTATGGTCCTATAGCTTAGGGAAATTAAAATCAAAAAGATACAGCCACCCCAATGTTTGGGACGCCTCTGTTTACAAGAACCTCGTTTACCGTACAAGTTCAATATCACAGAAAGTGAAAAATGGATAAAGAACTTGTGGTACTTACGTACAATGCAGTATCACTCAGCAGTGAAATCTATGTCATCAGGCCCGTAGCAGCACAATGAGTGGATTCAGGTACGATGATTCTAACTGAAATAAGTCACACAGAAAAAGAAACATCATAAGATATCAGTAATACACGGAATGTAAACTTGGCTACACAGGAACTGAATTACAGAACAGAACAGGGTCTCAAATTTAGAAAACCAACTTATGCTTGTTTAAGGGTAAAGGTGAGTTGGGGTGCTGCATAAAACCAGAGATTGAAATGAGCACAGATAAAGTTCCTTAAGCCAATTATGGAATAGACAAGAGCTACTCCTTGCTCAACGAAATGGACTCAACACCGCATATTAAACGCCTAAGAATGTACCTGACTCTTAAGTATCTTAAAACCTATGGATTGCTATGTCTCCGAAAGAGAATCAAGCATGTGTACAGGGACATAACCGCAGCAGTGATAGGATTGGAGAGGTTCGGTGAGCAAATGAAGACCCTTTGAAGTCATATTGCATGGTACCCATTCCACGGGTTTCAACTACCCAGGTTTAAGGTATTCTTCCTTCAGCTAAAACATGCATGTGGAACCTAGAGTATGATCAACCATGTGATCGGGAGACGTGTTCAAATATGTCTCAGTTTTCGTACCCTGGTACTCGGGTGCAACATTCCAGACGCTTTACTAACACTCTCCCGACTTGGAGAGTCAGTCCCTTTAACCTCCTGTTTGGCCCAGTTTGCAATTTCTGCGGAAGATGAACAGGAATAGCGAGAACCAATGAGAGACTAGCTGGAGGTGTCTGGACGGACAAATTTAACTCTCATTTCCCACCAGGAAGAGGAAAGAACCAAAGGCTCAGCGTGCCGTGCCGGAACCAGATTAGGGCCTGAAGCCATCCTGCGGTGTTGCGGCCAGCTCACAAGAAAGCGAGTTGAAGAAAGGAGCTCAGGGGCACTGTAATTCACAAACCTGCAGAGTTATAAATGACAACTATCGTCCAAAAATATACTGAAGTAAGGCTGCCAAGAGGACTTGAAAGCGGGGCAGAATTGCAGGAAACCGATTTCAGGAGGTAGACTGGAATTGCATTGAAAGCATAGGAAAAGAGGCAGAACGTCCACAATGATGCACTTGGCCAAAAAGGGCGTATGCGTTTTTTCCTGAATATATTCAGGAAAAAACGCATACGCCCTTTTTGGCCAACCAAGCAAGCTTGCAAAGGAAATCTGCACTACAATGAAGTCTCACTTCCCCCCCCTCCCGGTCAAAAGGGCCATCTGAAAAAAGTGTAAAATCCAGAAAGGCAGGACAGGCCATGGAGAACTGGGAGCCTTGTTATGCTGATGGGCGGGATGTAAATTGCCAACAGACACTTGGGAGAAGTGTATGGTGTTTCCTGAAACATCTAAAAAACAAAGCAACAGAGCCTAGGGCACTTCCACTTATGGTCCTATAGCTTAGGGAAATTAAAATCAAAAAGATACAGCCACCCCAATGTTTGGGACGCCTCTGTTTACAAGAACCTCGTTTACCGTACAAGTTCAATATCACAGAAAGTGAAAAATGGATAAAGAACTTGTGGTACTTACGTACAATGCAGTATCACTCAGCAGTGAAATCTATGTCATCAGGCCCGTAGCAGCACAATGAGTGGATTCAGGTACGATGATTCTAACTGAAATAAGTCACACAGAAAAAGAAACATCATAAGATATCAGTAATACACGGAATGTAAACTTGGCTACACAGGAACTGAATTACAGAACAGAACAGGGTCTCAAATTTAGAAAACCAACTTATGCTTGTTTAAGGGTAAAGGTGAGTTGGGGTGCTGCATAAAACCAGAGATTGAAATGAGCACAGATAAAGTTCCTTAAGCCAAATATGGAATAGACAAGAGCTACTCCTTGCTCAATGAAATGGACTCAACACCGCATATTAAACGCCTAAGAATGTACCTGACTCTTAAGTATCTTAAAACCTATGGATTGCTATGTCTCCGAAAGAGAATCAAGCATGTGTACAGGGACATAAACGCAGCAGTGATAGGATTGGAGAGGTTCGGTGAGCAAATGAAGACCCTTTGAAGTCATATTGCATGGTACCCATTCCACGGGTTTCAACTACCCAGGTTTAAGGTATTCTTCCTTCAGCTAAAACATGCATGTGGAACCTAGAGTATGATCAACCATGTGATCGGGAGACGTGTTCAAATATGTCTCAGTTTTCGTACCCTGGTACTCGGGTGCAACATTCCAGATGCTTTACTAACACTCTCCCGACTTGGAGAGTCAGTCCCTTTAACCTCCTGTTTGGCCCAGTTTGCAATTTCTGCGGAAGATGAACAGGAATAGCGAGAACCAATGAGAGACTAGCTGGAGGTGTCTGGACGGACAAATTTAACTCTCATTTCCCACCAGGAAGAGGAAAGAACCAAAGGCTCAGCGTGCCGTGCCGGAACCAGATTAGGGCCTGAAGCCATCCTGCGGTGTTGCGGCCAGCTCACAAGAAAGCGAGTTGAAGAAAGGAGCTCAGGGGCACTGTAATTCACAAACCTGCAGAGTTATAAATGACAACTATCGTCCAAAAATATACTGAAGTAAGGCTGCCAAGAGGACTTGAAAGCGGGGCAGAATTGCAGGAAACCGATTTCAGGAGGTAGACTGGAATTGCATTGAAAGCATAGGAAAAGAGGCAGAACGTCCACAATGATGCACTTGGCCAAAAAGGGCGTATGCGTTTTTTCCTGAATATATTCAGGAAAAAACGCATACGCCCTTTTTGGCCAACCAAGCAAGCTTGCAAAGGAAATCTGCACTACAATGAAGTCTCACTTCCCCCCGGTCAAAAGGGCCATCTGAAAAAAGTGTAAAATCCAGAAAGGCAGGACAGGCCATGGAGAACTGGGAGCCTTGTTATGCTGATGGGCGGGATGTAAATTGCCAACAGACACTCGGGAGAAGTGTATGGTGTTTCCTGAAACATCTAAAACACAAAGCAACAGAGACTAGGGCACTTCCACTTATGGTCCTATAGCTTAGGGAAGTTAAAATAAAAAAGATACAGCCACCCCAATGTTTGGGACGCCTCTGTTTACAAGAACCTGGTTTACCGTACAAGTTCAATATCACAGAAAGTGAAAAATGGATAAAGAACTTGTGGTACTTACGTACAATGCAGTATCACTCAGCAGTGAAATCTATGTCATCAGGCCCGTAGCAGCACAATGAGTGGATTCAGGTACGATGATTCTAACTGAAATAAGTCACACAGAAAAAGAAACATCATAAGATATCAGTAATACACGGAATGTAAACTTGGCTACACAGGAACTGAATTACAGAACAGAACAGGGTCTCAAATTTAGAAAACCAACTTATGCTTGTTTAAGGGTAAAGGTGAGTTCGGGTGCTGCATAAAACCAGAGATTGAAATGAGCACAGATAAAGTTCCTTAAGCCAAATATGGAATAGACAAGAGCTACTCCTTGCTCAACGAAATGGACTCAACACCGCATATTAAACGCCTAAGAATGTACCTGACTCTTAAGTATCTTAAAACCTATGGATTGCTATGTCTCCGAAAGAGAATCAAGCATGTGTACAGGGACATAAACGCAGCAGTGATAGGATTGGAGAGGTTCGGTGAGCAAATGAAGACCCTTTGAAGTCATATTGCATGGTACCCATTCCACGGGTTTCAACTACCCAGGTTTAAGGTATTCTTCCTTCAGCTAAAACATGCATGTGGAACCTAGAGTATGATCAACCATGTGATCGGGAGACGTGTTCAAATATGTCTCAGTTTTCGTACCCTTGTACTCGGGTGCAACATTCCAGACGCTTTACTAACACTCTCCCGACTTGGAGAGTCAGTCCCTTTAACCTCCTGTTTGGCCCAGTTTGCAATTTCTGCGGAAGATGAACAGGAATAGCGAGAACCAATGAGAGACTAGCTGGAGGTGTCTGGACGGACAAATTTAACTCTCATTTCCCACCAGGAAGAGGAAAGAACCAAAGGCTCAGCGTGCCGTGCCGGAACCAGATTAGGGCCTGAAGCCATCCTGCGGTGTTGCGGCCAGCTCACAAGAAAGCGAGTTGAAGAAAGGAGCTCAGGGGCACTGTAATTCACAAACCTGCAGAGTTATAAATGACAACTATCGTCCAAAAATATACTGAAGTAAGGCTGCCAAGAGGACTTGAAAGCGGGGCAGAATTGCAGGAAACCGATTTCAGGAGGTAGACTGGAATTGCATTGAAAGCATAGGAAAAGAGGCAGAACGTCCACAATGATGCACTTGGCCAAAAAGGGCGTATGCGTTTTTTCCTGAATATATTCAGGAAAAAACGCATACGCCCTTTTTGGCCAACCAAGCAAGCTTGCAAAGGAAATCTGCACTACAATGAAGTCTCACTTCCCCCCGGTCAAAAGGGCCATCTGAAAAAAGTGTAAAATCCAGAAAGGCAGGACAGGCCATGGAGAACTGGGAGCCTTGTTATGCTGATGGGCGGGATGTAAATTGCCAACAGACACTCGGGAGAAGTGTATGGTGTTTCCTGAAACATCTAAAAAACAAAGCAACAGAGCCTAGGGCACTTCCACTTATGGTCCTATAGCTTAGGGAAATTAAAATCAAAAAGATACAGCCACCCCAATGTTTGGGACGCCTCTGTTTACAAGAACCTCGTTTACCGTACAAGTTCAATATCACAGAAAGTGAAAAATGGATAAAGAACTTGTGGTACTTACGTACAATGCAGTATCACTCAGCAGTGAAATCTATGTCATCAGGCCCGTAGCAGCACAATGAGTGGATTCAGGTACGATGATTCTAACTGAAATAAGTCACACAGAAAAAGAAACATCATAAGATATCAGTAATACACGGAATGTAAACTTGGCTACACAGGAACTGAATTACAGAACAGAACAGGGTCTCAAATTTAGAAAACCAACTTATGCTTGTTTAAGGGTAAAGGTGAGTTGGGGTGCTGCATAAAACCAGAGATTGAAATGAGCACAGATAAAGTTCCTTAAGCCAAATATGGAATAGACAAGAGCTACTCCTTGCTCAACGAAATGGACTCAACACCGCATATTAAACGCCTAAGAATGTACCTGACTCTTAAGTATCTTAAAACCTATGGATTGCTATGTCTCCGAAAGAGAATCAAGCATGTGTACAGGGACATAACCGCAGCAGTGATAGGATTGGAGAGGTTCGGTGAGCAAATGAAGACCCTTTGAAGTCATATTGCATGGTACCCATTCCACGGGTTTCAACTACCCAGGTTTAAGGTATTCTTCCTTCAGCTAAAACATGCATGTGGAACCTAGAGTATGATCAACCATGTGATCGGGAGACGTGTTCAAATATGTCTCAGTTTTCGTACCCTGGTACTCGGGTGCAACATTCCAGACGCTTTACTAACACTCTCCCGACTTGGAGAGTCAGTCCCTTTAACCTCCTGTTTGGCCCAGTTTGCAATTTCTGCGGAAGATGAACAGGAATAGCGAGAACCAATGAGAGACTAGCTGGAGGTGTCTGGACGGGCAAATTTAACTCTCATTTCCCACCAGGAAGAGGAAAGAACCAAAGGCTCAGCGTGCCGTGCCGGAACCAGATTAGGGCCTGAAGCCATCCTGCGGTGTTGCGGCCAGCTCACAAGAAAGCGAGTTGAAGAAAGGAGCTCAGGGGCACTGTAATTCACAAACCTGCAGAGTTATAAATGACAACTATCGTCCAAAAATATACTGAAGTAAGGCTGCCAAGAGGACTTGAAAGCGGGGCAGAATTGCAGGAAACCGATTTCAGGAGGTAGACTGGAATTGCATTGAAAGCATAGGAAAAGAGGCAGAACGTCCACAATGATGCACTTGGCCAAAAAGGGCGTATGCGTTTTTTCCTGAATATATTCAGGAAAAAACGCATACGCCCTTTTTGGCCAACCAAGCAAGCTTGCAAAGGAAATCTGCACTACAATGAAGTCTCACTTCCCCCCGGTCAAAAGGGCCATCTGAAAAAAGTGTAAAATCCAGAAAGGCAGGACAGGCCATGGAGAACTGGGAGCCTTGTTATGCTGATGGGCGGGATGTAAATTGCCAACAGACACTCGGGAGAAGTGTATGGTGTTTCCTGAAACATCTAAAAAACAAAGCAACAGAGCCTAGGGCACTTCCACTTATGGTCCTATAGCTTAGGGAAATTAAAATCAAAAAGATACAGCCACCCCAATGTTTGGGACGCCTCTGTTTACAAGAACCTCGTTTACCGTACAAGTTCAATATCACAGAAAGTGAAAAATGGATAAAGAACTTGTGGTACTTACGTACAATGCAGTATCACTCAGCAGTGAAATCTATGTCATCAGGCCCGTAGCAGCACAATGAGTGCATTCAGGTACGATGATTCTAACTGAAATAAGTCACACAGAAAAAGAAACATCATAAGATATCAGTAATACACGGAATGTAAACTTGGCTACACAGGAACTGAATTACAGAACAGAACAGGGTCTCAAATTTAGAAAACCAACTTATGCTTGTTTAAGGGTAAAGGTGAGTTGGGGTGCTGCATAAAACCAGAGATTGAAATGAGCACAGATAAAGTTCCTTAAGCCAAATATGGAATAGTCAAGAGCTACTCCTTGCTCAACGAAATGGACTCAACACCGCATATTAAACGCCTAAGAATGTACCTGACTCTTAAGTATCTTAAAACCTATGGATTGCTATGTCTCCGAAAGAGAATCAAGCATGTGTACAGGGACATAACCGCAGCAGTGATAGGATTGGAGAGGTTCGGTGAGCAAATGAAGACCCTTTGAAGTCATATTGCATGGTACCCATTCCACGGGTTTCAACTACCCAGGTTTAAGGTATTCTTCCTTCAGCTAAAACATGCATGTGGAACCTAGAGTATGATCAACCATGTGATCGGGAGACGTGTTCAAATATGTCTCAGTTTTCGTACCCTGGTACTCGGGTGCAACATTCCAGACGCTTTACTAACACTCTCCCGACTTGGAGAGTCAGTCCCTTTAACCTCCTGTTTGGCCCAGTTTGCAATTTCTGCGGAAGATGAACAGGAATAGCGAGAACCAATGAGAGACTAGCTGGAGGTGTCTGGACGGGCAAATTTAACTCTCATTTCCCACCAGGAAGAGGAAAGAACCAAAGGCTCAGCGTGCCGTGCCGGAACCAGATTAGGGCCTGAAGCCATCCTGCGGTGTTGCGGCCAGCTCACAAGAAAGCGAGTTGAAGAAAGGAGCTCAGGGGCACTGTAATTCACAAACCTGCAGAGTTATAAATGACAACTATCGTCCAAAAATATACTGAAGTAAGGCTGCCAAGAGGACTTGAAAGCGGGGCAGAATTGCAGGAAACCGATTTCAGGAGGTAGACTGGAATTGCATTGAAAGCATAGGAAAAGAGGCAGAACGTCCACAATGATGCACTTGGCCAAAAAGGGCGTATGCGTTTTTTCCTGAATATATTCAGGAAAAAACGCATACGCCCTTTTTGGCCAACCAAGCAAGCTTGCAAAGGAAATCTGCACTACAATGAAGTCTCACTTCCCCCCGGTCAAAAGGGCCATCTGAAAAAAGTGTAAAATCCAGAAAGGCAGGACAGGCCATGGAGAACTGGGAGCCTTGTTATGCTGATGGGCGGGATGTAAATTGCCAACAGACACTCGGGAGAAGTGTATGGTGTTTCCTGAAACATCTAAAAAACAAAGCAACAGAGCCTAGGGCACTTCCACTTATGGTCCTATAGCTTAGGGAAATTAAAATCAAAAAGATACAGCCACCCCAATGTTTGGGACGCCTCTGTTTACAAGAACCTCGTTTACCGTACAAGTTCAATATCACAGAAAGTGAAAAATGGATAAAGAACTTGTGGTACTTACGTACAATGCAGTATCACTCAGCAGTGAAATCTATGTCATCAGGCCCGTAGCAGCACAATGAGTGCATTCAGGTACGATGATTCTAACTGAAATAAGTCACACAGAAAAAGAAACATCATAAGATATCAGTAATACACGGAATGTAAACTTGGCTACACAGGAACTGAATTACAGAACAGAACAGGGTCTCAAATTTAGAAAACCAACTTATGCTTGTTTAAGGGTAAAGGTGAGTTGGGGTGCTGCATAAAACCAGAGATTGAAATGAGCACAGATAAAGTTCCTTAAGCCAAATATGGAATAGACAAGAGCTACTCCTTGCTCAACGAAATGGACTCAACACCGCATATTAAACGCCTAAGAATGTACCTGACTCTTAAGTATCTTAAAACCTATGGATTGCTATGTCTCCGAAAGAGAATCAAGCATGTGTACAGTGACATAAACGCAGCAGTGATAGGATTGGAGAGGTTCGGTGAGCAAATGAAGACCCTTTGAAGTCATATTGCATGGTACCCATTCCACGGGTTTCAACTACCCAGGTTTAAGGTATTCTTCCTTCAGCTAAAACATGCATGTGGAACCTAGAGTATGATCAACCATGTGATCGGGAGACGTGTTCAAATATGTCTCAGTTTTCGTACCCTGGTACTCGGGTGCAACATTCCAGACGCTTTACTAACACTCTCCCGACTTGGAGAGTCAGTCCCTTTAACCTCCTGTTTGGCCCAGTTTGCAATTTCTGCGGAAGATGAACAGGAATAGCGAGAACCAATGAGAGACTAGCTGGAGGTGTCTGGACGGGCAAATTTAACTCTCATTTCCCACCAGGAAGAGGAAAGAACCAAAGGCTCAGCGTGCCGTGCCGGAACCAGATTAGGGCCTGAAGCCATCCTGCGGTGTTGCGGCCAGCTCACAAGAAAGCGAGTTGAAGAAAGGAGCTCAGGGGCACTGTAATTCACAAACCTGCAGAGTTATAAATGACAGCTATCGTCCAAAAATATACTGAAGTAAGGCTGCCAAGAGGACTTGAAAGCGGGGCAGAATTGCAGGAAACCGATTTCAGGAGGTAGACTGGAATTGCATTGAAAGCATAGGAAAAGAGGCAGAACGTCCACAATGATGCACTTGGCCAAAAAGGGCGTATGCGTTTTTTCCTGAATATATTCAGGAAAAAACGCATACGCCCTTTTTGGCCAACCAAGCAAGCTTGCAAAGGAAATCTGCACTACAATGAAGTCTCACTTCCCCCAGGTCAAAAGGGCCATCTGAAAAAAGTGTAAAATCCAGAAAGGCAGGACAGGCCATGGAGAACTGGGAGCCTTGTTATGCTGATGGGCGGGATGTAAGTTGCCAACAGACACTCGGGAGAAGTGTATGGTGTTTCCTGAAACGTCTAAAAAACAAAGCAACAAAGCCTAGGGCACTTCCACTTATGGTCCTATAGCTTAGGGAAATTAAAATCAAAAAGATACAGCCACCCCAATGTTTGGGACGCCTCTGTTTACAAGAACCTCGTTTACCGTACAAGTTCAATATCACAGAAAGTGAAAAATGGATAAAGAACTTGTGGTACTTACGTACAATGCAGTATCACTCAGCAGTGAAATCTATGTCATCAGGCCCGTAGCAGCACAATGAGTGGATTCAGGTACGATGATTCTAACTGAAATAAGTCACACAGAAAAAGAAACATCATAAGATATCAGTAATACACGGAATGTAAACTTGGCTACACAGGAACTGAATTACAGAACAGAACAGGGTCTCAAATTTAGAAAACCAACTTATGCTTATTTAAGGGTAAAGGTGAGTTGGGGTGCTGCATAAAACCAGAGATTGAAATGAGCACAGATAAAGTTCCTTAAGCCAAATATGGAATAGACAAGAGCTACTCCTTGCTCAACGAAATGGACTCAACACCGCATATTAAATGCCTAAGAATGTACCTGACTCTTAAGTATCTTAAAACCTATGGATTGCTATGTCTCCGAAAGAGAATCAAGCATGTGTACAGGGACATAAACGCAGCAGTGATAGGATTGGAGAGGTTCGGTGAGCAAATGAAGACCCTTTGAAGTCATATTGCATGGTACCCATTCCATGGGTTTCAACTACCCAGGTTTAAGGTATTCTTCCTTCAGCTAAAACATGCATGTGGAACCTAGAGTATGATCAACCATGTGATCGGGAGACGTGTTCAAATATGTCTCAGTTTTCGTACCCTGGTACTCGGGTGCAACATTCCAGACGCTTTACTAACACTCTCCCGACTTGGAGAGTCAGTCCCTTTAACCTCCTGTTTGGCCCAGTTTGCAATTTCTGCGGAAGATGAACAGGAATAGCGAGAACCAATGAGAGACTAGCTGGAGGTGTCTGGACGGGCAAATTTAACTCTCATTTCCCACCAGGAAGAGGAGTTAAACAAAGGCTCAGCATGCCGTGCCGGAACCAGATTAGGGCCTGAAGTCATCCTGCGGTGTTGCGGCCAGCTCACAAGAAAGCGAGTTGAAGAAAGGAGCTCAGGGTCACTGTAATTCACAAACCTGCAGAGTTATAAATGACAACTATCGTCCAAAAATATACTGAAGTAAGGCTGCCAAGAGGACTTGAAAGCGGGGCAGAATTGCAGGAAACCGATTTCAGGAGGTAGACTGGAATTGCATTGAAACCATAGGAAAAGAGGCAGAACGTCCACAATGATGCACTTGGCCAAAAAGGGCGTATGCGTTTTTTCCTGAATATATTCAGGAAAAAATGCATACGCCCTTTTTGGCCAACCAAGCAAGCTTGCAAAGGAAATCTGCACTACAATGATGTCTCACTTCCCCCCGGTCAAAAGGGCCATCTGAAAAAAGTGTAAAATCCAGAAAGGCAGGACAGGCCATGGAGAACTGGGAGCCTTGTTATGCTGATGGGCGGGATGTAAATTGCCAACAGACACTCGGGAGAAGTGTATGGTGTTTCCTGAAACATCTAAAAAACAAAGCAACAGAGCCTAGGGCACTTCCGCTTATGGTCCTATAGCTTAGGGAAATTAAAATCAAAAAGACACAGCCACCCCAAAGTTTGGGACGCCTCTGTTTACAAGAACCTCGTTTACAGTACAAGTTCAACATCGCAGAAAGTGAAAAATGGATAAAGAAGTTGTGGTATTTACTTACAAAGCAATATCACTCAGCAATGAAATCTATGTCATCAGGCCCTTAGCAGCACAATGAGTGGATTCAGGTATGATGCTTGTAACTGAAATAAGTCACACAGAAAAAGAAACATCATAAGATATCACCAATACATGGAATGTAAACTTGGCTACACAGGAACTGAATTCCAAAACAGAACAGGGTCTCAAATTTAGAAAACCAACTTATGCTTGCTTAAGGGGAAAGGTGAGTTGGGGTGCTGCATAAAACCAGAGATTGAAATGAGCACAGATAAAGTTCCTTAAGCCAAATATGGAATAGACAAGAGCTACTCCTTGCTCAATGAAATGGACTCAACACCGCAAATTAAACGCCTAAGAATGTACCTGACTAGTAAGTATCTTAAAACCTATGGATTGCTATGTCTCCGAAAGAGAATCAAGCGAGTGTACAGGGGCATAAACGCAGCAGTGCTAGGATTGGAGAGGTTCGGTGACCAAATGAAGACCCTTTGAAGTCATATTGCATGGTACCCATTCCACGGGTTTCAACTACCCAGGTTTAAGGTATTCTTCCTTCAGCTAAAACATGCATGTGGAACCTAGAGTATGATCAACCGTGTGAATGGGAGACGTGTTCAAATATGTCTCAGTTTTCCTCCCCTGGTACTCGGGTGCAACATTCCAGACGCTTTACTAACACTCTCCCCACTTGGAGAGTCAGCGCCTTTAACCTCCTGTTTGGCCCAGTTTGCAATTTCTGCGGAAGATGAACAGGAATAGGGAGAACCAATGAGAGACTAGCTGGAGGTGTCTGGACGGGCAAATTTAACTCTCATTTCCCACCAGGAAGAGGAAAGAACCAAAGGCTCAGCGTGCCGTGCCGGAACCAGATTAGGGCCTGAAGCCATCCTGCGGTGTTGCGGCCAGCTCACAAGAAAGCGAGTTGAAGAAAGGGGCTCAGGGGCACTGTAATTCACAAACCTGCAGAGTTATAAATGACAGCTATCGTCCAAAAATATGCTGAAGTAAGGCTGCCAAGAGGACTTGAAAGCGGGGCAGAATTGCAGGAAACCGATTTCAGGAGGTAGACTGGAATTGCATTGAAAGCATAGGAAAAGAGGCAGAACGTCCACAATGATGCACTTGGCCAAAAAGGGCGTATGCGTTTTTTCCTGAATATATTCAGGAAAAAACGCATACGCACTTTTTGGTCAACCAAACAAGCTTGCAAAGGAAATCAGCACTACAATGAAGTCTCACTTCCCCCCGGTCAAAAGGGCCATCTGAAAAAAGTGTAAAATCCAGCAAGGCAGGACAGGCCATGGAGAACTGGGAGCCTTGTTATGCTGATGGGCGGGATGTAAATTGCCAACAGACACTAGGGAGAAGTGTATTGTGTTTCCTGAAACATCTAAAAAACAAAGCAACAGAGCCTAGGGCACTTCCACTTATGGTCCTATAGCTTAGGGAAATTAAAATCAAAAAGACACAGCCACTCCAAAATTTGGGGCGCCTCTGTTTACAAGAACCTCGTTTACAGTACATGTTCAACATCGCAGAAAGTGAAAAATGGATAAAGAAGTTGTGGTATTTACTTACAAAGCAATATCACTCAGCAATGAAATCTATGTCATCAGGCCCTTAGCAGCACAATGAGTGGATTCAGGTATGATGATTCTAACTGAAATAAGTCACACAGAAAAAGAAACATCATAAGATATCACTAATACACGGAATGTAAACTTGGCTACACAGGAACTGAATTCCAAAACAGAACAGCGTCTCAAATTTAGAAAACCAACTTATGCTTGCTTAAGGGGAAAGGTGAGGTGGGGTGCTGCATAAAACCAGAGATTGAAATGAGCACAGATAAAGTTCCTTAAGCCAAATATGGAATAGACAAGAGCTACTCCTTGCTCAACGAAATGGACTCAACGCCCCATATTAAACGCCTAAGAATGTACCTGACTAGTAAGTATCTTAAAACCTATGGATTGCTATGTCTCCGAAAGAGAATCAAGCATGTGTACAGGGACATAAACGCAGCAGTGATAGGATTGGAGAGGTTCGGTGAGCAAATGAAGACCCTTTGAAGTCATATTGCATGGTACCCATTCCACGGGTTTCAACTACCCAGGTTTAAGGTATTCTTCCTTCAGCTAAAACATGCATGTGGAACCTAGAGTATGATCAACCATGTGATCGGGAGACGTGTTCAAATATGTCTCAGTTTTCGTACCCTGGTACTCGGGTGCAACATTCCAGACGCTTTACTAACACTCTCCCGACTTGGAGAGTCAGTCCCTTTAACCTCCTGTTTGGCCCAGTTTGCAATTTCTGCGGAAGATGAACAGGAATAGCGAGAACCAATGAGAGACTAGCTGGAGGTGTCTGGACGGGCAAATTTAACTCTCATTTCCCACCAGGAAGAGGAATTAACGAAAGGCTCAGCGTGCCGTGCCGGAACCAGATTAGGGCCTGAAGCCATCCTGCGGTGTTGCGGCCAGCTCAAAAGAAAGCGAGTTGAAGAAAGGAGCTCAGGGGCACTGTAAATCACAAACCTGCAGAGTTATAAATGACAGCTATCGTCCAAAAATATACTGAAGTAAGGTTGCCAAGAGGACTTGAAAGCGGGGCAGAATTGCATGAAACCGATTTCAGGAGGTAGACTGGAATTGCATTGAAACCATAGGAAAAGAGGCAGAACGTCCACAATGATGCACTTGGCCAAAAAGGGCGTATGCGTTTTTTCCTGAATATATTCAGGAAAAAACGCATACGCCCTTTTTGGCCAACCAAGCAAGCTTGCAAAGGAAATCTGCACTACAATGAAGTCTCACTTCCCCCCAGTCAAAAGGGCCATCTGAAAAAAGTGTAAAATCCAGAAAGGCAGGACAGGCCATGGAGAACTGGGAGCCTTGTTATGCTGATGGGCGGGATGTAAACTGCCAACAGACACTCGGGAGAAGTGTATGGTGTTTCCTGAAACATCTAAAAAACAAAGCAACAGAGCCTAGGGCACTTCCACTTATGGTCCTATAGCTTAGGGAAATTAAAATCAAAAAGACACAGCCACCCCAAAGTTTGGGACGCCTCTGTTTACAAGAACCTCGTTTACCGTACAAGTTCAATATCACAGAAAGTGAAAAATGGATAAAGAACTTGTGGTACTTACGTATTATGCAGTATCACTCAGCAATGAAATCTATGTTATCAGGCCCGTAGTAGCACAATGAATGGATTCAGGTACGATGATTCTAACGGAAATAAGTCACACAGAAAAACAAACATCATAAGATATCACTAATACACGGAATGTAAACTTGGCTACACAGGAACTGAATTCCAAAACAGAATAGGGTCTCAAATTTAGAAAACCAACTTATGCTTGCTTAAGGGGAAAGGTGAGTTGGGGTGCTGCATAAAACCAGAGATTGAAATGAGCACAGATAAAGTTCCTTAAGCCAAATATGGAATAGACAAGAGCTACTCCTTGCTCAACGAAATGGACTCAACACCCCATATTAAACGCCTAAGAATGTACCTGACTAGTAAGTATCTTAAAACCTATGGATTGCTATGTCTCCAAAAGAGAATCAAGCATGTGTGCAGGGGCATAAACGCAGCAGTGATAGGATTGGAGAGGTTTGGTGAGCAAATGAAGACCCTTTGAAGTCATATTGCATGGTACCCATTACACGGGTCTCAACTCTCCAGGTTTAAGGTATTCTTCCTTCAGCTAAAACATGCATGTGGAACCCAGAGTATGATCAACCGTGTGAACGGGAGACGTGTTCAAATATGTCTCAGTTTTCCTCCCCTGGTACTCGGGTGCAACATTCCAGACGCTTTACTAACACTCTCCCCACATGGAGAGTCAGCGCCTTTAACCTCCTGTTTGGTCCAGTTTGCAATTTCTGCGGAAGATGAACAGGAATAATGAGAACCAATGAGAGACTAGCTGGAGGTGTCTGGACGGGCAAATTTAACTCTCATTTCCCACCAGGAAGAGGAAATAACCAAAGGCGCAGCGTGCCGTGCCGGAACCAGATTAGGGCCTGAAGCCATCCTGCGGTGTGGCGGCCAGCTCACAAGAAAGCGAGTTGAAGAAAGGAGCTCAGGGGCACTGTAATGCACAAACCTGCAGAGTTATAAATGACAGCTATCGTCCAAAAATATACTGAAGTAAGGCTGCCAAGAGAACTTGAAAGCGGGGCAGAATTGCAGGAAACCGATTTCAGGAGGTAGACTGGAATTGCATTGAAAGCATAGGAAAAGAGGCAGAACGTCCACAATGATGCACTTGGCCAAAAAGTGCGTATGCGTTTTTTCCTGAATATATTCAGGAAAAAACGCATACGCCCTTTTTGGCCAACCAAGCAAGCTTGCAAAGGAAATCTGCACTACAATGAAGTCTCACTTCCCCTCGGTCAAAAGGGCCATCTGAAAAAAGTGTAAAATCCAGAAAGGCAGGACAGGCCATGGAGAACTGGGAGCCTTGTTATGCTGATGGGCGGGATGTAAATTGCCAACAGACACTCGGGAGAAGTGTATGGTGTTTCCTGAAACATCTAAAAAACAAAGCAACAGAGCCTAGGGCACTTCCACTTATGGTCCTATAGCTTAGGGAAATTAAAATCAAAAAGACACAGTCACCCCAAAGTTTGGGACGCCTCTGTTTACAAGAACCTCGTTTACCGTACAAGTTCAATATCACAGAAAGTGAAAAATGGATAAAGAACTTGTGGTAATTACGTACAATGCAGTATCCCTCAGCAATGAAATCTATGTCATCAGGCCCGTAGCATCATAATGAGTGGATTCAGGTACGATGATTCTAACTGAAATAAGTCACACAGAAAAAGAAACATCATAAGATATCACTAATACACGGAATGTAAACTTGGCTACACAGGAACTGAATTCCAAAACAGAACAGGGTCTCAAATTTAGAAAACCAACTTATGCTTGCTTAAGGGGAAAGGTGAGTTGGGGTGCTGCATAAAACCAGAGATTGAAATGAGCACAGATAAAGTTCCTTAAGCCAAATATGGAATAGGCAAGAGCTACTCCTTGCTCAACGAAATGGACTCAACACCGCATATTAAACGCCTAAGAATGTACCTGACTAGTAAGTATCTTAAAACCTATGGATTGCTATGTCTCCGAAAGAGAATCAAGCATGTGTACAGGGACATAAACGCAGCAGTGATAGGATTGGAGAGGTTCGGTGAGCAAATGAAGACCCTTTGAAGTCATATTGCATGGTACCCATTCCACGGGTTTCAACTACCCAGGTTTAAGGTATTCTTCCTTCAGCTAAAACATGCATGTGGAACGTAGAGTATGATCAACCATGTGATCGGGAGACGTGTTCAAATATGTCTCAGTTTTCATACCCTGGTACTCGGGTGCAACATTCCAGACGCTTTACTAACACTCTCCCGACTTGGAGAGTCAGTCCCTTTAACCTCCTGTTTGGCCCAGTTTGCAATTTCTGCGGAAGATGAACAGGAATAGCGAGAACCAATGAGAGACTAGCTGGAGGTGTCTGGACGGGCAAATTTAACTCTCATTTCCCACCAGGAAGAGGAAATAACCAAAGGCTCAGCGTGCCGTGCCAGAACCAGATTAGGGCCTGAAGCCATCCTGCGGTGTTGCGGCCAGCTCACAAGAAAACGAGTTGAAGAAAGGAGCTCAGGGGCACTGTAATTCACAAACCTGCAGAGTTATAAATGACAACTATCGTCCTAAAATATACTGAAGTAAGGCTGCCAAGAGGACTTGAAAGCGGGGCAGAATTGCAGGAAACCGATTTCAGGAGGTAGACTGGAATTGCATTGAAAGCATAGGAAAAGAGGCAGAACGTCCACAATGATGACTTGGCCAAAAAGGGAGTATGCGTTTTTTCCTGAATATATTCAGGAAAAAACGCATACGCCCTTTTTGGCCAACCAAGCAAGCTTGCAAAGGAAATCTGCACTACAATGAAGTCTCACTTCCCCCCGGTCAAAAGGGCCATCTGAAAAAAGTGTAAAATCCAGAAAGGCAGGACAGGCCATGGAGAACTGGGAGCCTTGTTATGCTGATGGGCGGGATGTAAATTGCCAACAGACACTTGGGAGAAGTGTATGGTGTTTCCTGAAACATCTAAAAAACAAAGCAACAGAGCCTAGGGCACTTCCACTTATGGTCCTATAGCTTAGGGAAATTAAAATCAAAAAGATACAGCCACCCCAATGTTTGGGACGCCTCTGTTTACAAGAACCTCATTTACCGTACAAGTTCAATATCACAGAAAGTGAAAAATGGATAAAGAACTTGTGGTACTTACGTACTATGCAGTATCACTCAGCAGTGAAATCTATGTCATCAGGCCCGTAGCAGCACAATGAGTGGATTCAGGTACGATGATTCTAACTGAAATAAGTCACACAGAAAAAGAAACATCATAAGATATCAGTAATACACGGAATGTAAACATGGCTACACAGGAACTGAGTTACAGAACAGAACAGGGTCTCAAATTTAGAAAACCAACTTATGCTTGTTTAAGGGGAAAGGTGAGTTGGGGTGCTGCATAAAACCAGAGATTGAAATGAGCACAGATAAAGTTCCTTAAGCCAAATATGGAATAGACAAGAGCTACTCCTTGCTCAACGAAATGGACTCAACACCGCATATTAAACGCCTAAGAATGTACCTGACTCTTAAGTATCTTAAAACCTATGGATTGCTATGTCTCCGAAAGAGAATCAAGCATGTGTACAGGGACATAAACGCAGCAGTGATAGGATTGGAGAGGTTCGGTGAGCAAATGAAGACCCTTTGAAGTCATATTGCATGGTACCCATTCCACGGGTTTCAACTACCCAGGTTTAAGGTATTCTTCCTTCAGCTAAAACATGCATGTGGAACCTAGAGTATGATCAACCATGTGATCGGGAGACGTGTTCAAATATGTCTCAGTTTTCCTCCCCTGGTACTCGGGTGCAACATTCCAGACGCTTTACTAACACTCTCCCGACTTGGAGAGTCAGTCCCTTTAACCTCCTGTTTGGCCCAGTTTGCAATTTCTGCGGAAGATGAACAGGAATAGCGAGAACCAATGAGAGACTAGCTGGAGGTGTCTGGACGGGCAAATTTAACTCTCATTTCCCACCAGGAAGAGGAAAGAACCAAAGGCTCAGCGTGCCGTGCCGGAACCAGATTAGGGCCTGAAGCCATCCTGCGGTGTTGCGGCCAGCTCACAAGAAAGCGAGTTGAAGAAAGGAGCTCAGGGGCACTGTAATTCACAAACCTGCAGAGTTATAAATGACAGCTATCGTCCAAAAATATACTGAAGTAAGGCTGCCAAGAGGACTTGAAAGCGGGGCAGAATTGCAGGAAACCGATTTCAGGAGGTAGACTGGAATTGCATTGAAAGCATAGGAAAAGAGGCAGAACGTCCACAATGATGCACTTGGCCAAAAAGGGCGTATGCGTTTTTTCCTGAATATATTCAGGAAAAAACGCATACGCCCTTTTTGGCCAACCAAGCAAGCTTGCAAAGGAAATCTGCACTACAATGAAGTCTCACTTCCCCCCGGTCACAAGGGCCATATGAAAAAAGTGTAAAATCCAGAAAGGCAGGACAGGCCATGGAGAACTGGGAGCCTTGTTATGCTGATGGGCGGGATGTAAGTTGCCAACAGACACTCGGGAGAAGTGTATGGTGTTTCCTGAAACGTCTAAAAAACAAAGCAACAGAGCCTAGGGCACTTCCACTTATGGTCCTATAGCTTAGGGAAATTAAAATCAAAAAGATACAGCCACCCCAATGTTTGGGACGCCTTAGTTTACAAGAACCTCGTTTACCGTACAAGTTCAATATCACAGAAAGTGAAAAATGGATAAAGAACTTGTGGTACTTACGTACAATGCAGTATCACTCAGCAGTGAAATCTATGTCATCAGGCCCATAGCAGCACAATGAGTGGATTCAGGTACGATGATTCTAACTGAAATAAGTCACACAGAAAAAGAAACATCATAAGATATCAGTAATACACGGAATGTAAACTTGGCTACACAGGAACTGAATTACAGAACAGAACAGGGTCTCAAATTTAGAAAACCAACTTATGCTTGTTTAAGGGTAAAGGTGAGTTGGGGTGCTGCATAAAACCAGAGATTGAAATGAGCACAGATAAAGTTCCTTAAGCCAAATATGGAATAGATAAGAGCTACTCCTTGCTCAACGAAATGGACTCAACACCGCATATTAAACGCCTAAGAATGTACCTGACTCTTAAGTATCTTAAAACCTATGGATTGCTATGTCTCCGAAAGAGAATCAAGCATGTGTACAGGGACATAAACGCAGCAGTGATAGGATTGGAGAGGTTCGGTGAGCAAATGAAGACCCTTTGAAGTCATATTGCATGGTACCCATTCCACGGGTTTCAACTACCCAGGTTTAAGGTATTCTTCCTTCAGCTAAAACATGCATGTGGAACCCAGAGTATGATCAACCGTGTGAACGGGAGACGTGTTCAAATATGTCTCAGTTTTCGTACCCTGGTACTCGGGTGCAACATTCCAGACGCTTTACTAACACTCTCCCGACTTGGAGAGTCAGTCCCTTTAACCTCCTGTTTGGCCCAGTTTGCAATTTCGGCGGAAGATGAACAGGAATAGGGAGAACCAATGAGAGACTAGCTGGAGGTGTCTGGACGGGCAAATTTAACTCTCATTTCCCACCAGGAAGAGGAAATAACCAAAGGCTCAACATGCCGTGCCGGAACCAGATTAGGGCCTGAAGCCATCCTGTGGTGTTGCGGCCAGCTCACAAGAAAGCGAGTTGAAGAAAGGAGCTCAGAGGCACTGTAATTCACAAACCTGCAGAGTTATAAATGACAGCTATCGTCCAAAAATATACTGAAGTAAGGCTGCCAAGAGGTCTTGAAAGCGGGGCAGAATAGCAGGAAACTGATTTCAGGAGGTAGACTGTAATTGCATTGAAAGCATAGGAAAAGAGGCAGAACGTCCACAATGATGCACTTGGCCAAAAAGGGCGTATGCGTTTTTTCCTGAATATATTCAGGAAAAAACGCATACGCCCTTTTTGGCCAACCAAGCAAGCTTGCAAAGGAAATCTGCACTACAATGAAGTCTCACTTCCCCCTGGTCAAAAGGGCCATCTGAAAAAAGTGTAAAATCCAGCAAGGCAGGACAAGCCATGGAGAACTGGGAGCCTTGTTATGCTGATGGGCGGGATGTAAATTGCCAACAGACACTCAGGAGAAGTGTATGGTGTTTCCTGAAACATCTAAAAAACAAAGCAACAGAGCCTAGGGCACTTCCACTTATGGTCCTATAGCTTAGGGAAATTAAAATCAAAAAGACACAGCCACTCCAAAATTTGGGGCGCCTCTGTTTACAAGAACCTCGTTTACAGTACAAGTTCAACATCGCAGAAAGTGAAAAATGGATAAAGAAGTTGTGGTATTTACTTACAAAGCAATATCACTCAGCAATGAAATCTATGTCATCAGGCCCTTAGCAGCACAATGAGTGGATTCAGGTATGATGATTCTAACTGAAATAAGTCACACAGAAAAAGAAACATCATAAGATATCACTAATACACGGAATGTAAACTTGGCTACACAGGAACTGAATTCCAAAACAGAACAGCGTCTCAAATTTAGAAAACCAACTTATGCTTGCTTAACGGGAAAGGTGAGTTGGGGTGCTGCATAAAACCAGAGATTGAAATGAGCACAGATAAAGTTCCTTAAGCCAAATATGCAATAGACAAGAGCTACTCCTTGCTCAACGAAATGGACTCAACACCGCATATTAAACACCTAAGAATGTACCTGAATAGTAAGTATCTTAAAACCTATGGATTGCTATGTCTCCAAAAGAGAATCAAGCATGTGTGCAGGGGCATAAACGCAGCAGTGATAGGATTGGAGTGGTTCGGTGAGCAAATGAAGACCCTTTGAAGTCATATTGCATGGTACCCATTCCACGGGTTTCAACTACCCAGGTTTAAAGTATTCTTCCTTCAGCTAAATCATGCATGTGGAACCCAGAGTATGATCAACCATGTGATCGGGAGACGTGTTCAAATATGTCTCAGTTTTCCTCCTATGGTACTCGGGTGCAACATTCCAGACGCTTTACTAACACTCTCCCGACTTGGAGAGTCAGTCCCTTTAACCTCCTGTTTGGCCCAGTTTGCAATTTCTGCGGAAGATGAACAGGAATAGCGAGAACCAATGAGAGACTAGCTGGAGGTGTCTAGACGGGCAAATTTAACTCTCATTTCCCACCAGGAAGAGGAATTAACGAAAGGCTCAGCGTGCCGTGCCGGAACCAGATTAGGGCCTGAAGCCATCCTGCGGTGTTGCGGCCAGCTCAAAAGAAAGCGAGTTGAAGAAAGGAGCTCAGGGGCACTGTAAATCACAAACCTGCAGAGTTATAAATGACAGCTATCGTCCAAAAATATACTGAAGTAAGGTTGCCAAGAGGACTTGAAAGCGGGGCAGAATTGCAGGAAACCGATTTCAGGAGGTAGACTGGAATTGCATTGAAAGCATAGGAAAAGAGGCAGAACGTCCACAATGATGCACTTGGCCAAAAAGGGCGTATGCGTTTTTTCCTGAATATATTCAGGAAAAAACGCATACGCCCTTTTTGGCCAACCAAGCAAGCTTGCAAAGGAAATCTGCACTACAATGAAGTCTCACTACCCCCCGGTCAAAAGGGCCATCTGAAAAAAGTGTAAAATCCAGAAAGGCAGGACAGGCCATGGAGAACTGGGAGCCTTGTTATGCTGATGGGCGGGATGTAAATTGCCAACAGACACTCGGGAGAAGTGTATGGTGTTTCCTGAAACATCTAAAAAACAAAGCAACAGAGCCTAGGGCACTTCCGCTTATGGTCCTATAGCTTAGGGAAATTAAAATCAAAAAGACACAGCCACCCCAAAGTTTGGGACGCCTCTGTTTACAAGAACCTCGTTTACAGTACAAGTTCAACATCGCAGAAAGTGAAAAATGGATACAGAAGTTGTGGTATTTACTTACAAAGCAATATCACTCAGCAATGAATTCTATGTCATCAGGCCCTTAACAGCACATGAGTGGATTCAGGTACGATGCTTCTAACTGAAATAAGTCACACAGAAAAAGAAACATCATAAGATATCACTAATACATGGAATGTAAACTTGGCTACACAGGAACTGAATTCCAAAACAGAACATCGTCTCAAATTTAGAAAACCAACTTATGCTTGCTTAAGGGGAAAGGTGAGTTGGTGTGCTGCATAAAACCAGAGATTGAAATGAGCACAGATAAAGTTCCTTAAGCCAAATATGGAATAGACAAGAGCTACTCCTTGCTCAATGAAATGGATTCAACACCGCAAATTAAACGCCTAAGAATGTACCTGACTAGTAAGTATCTTAAAACCTATGGATTGCTATGTCTCCGAAAGAGAATCAAGCGAGTGTACAGGGGCATAAACGCAGCAGTGCTAGGATTGGAGAGGTTCGGTGAGCAAATGAAGACCCTTTGAAGTCATATTGCATGGTACCCATTCCACGGGTTTCAACTACCCAGGTTTAAGGTATTCTTCCTTCAGCTAAAACATGCATGTGGAACCTAGAGTATGATCAACCATGTGATCGGGAGACGTGTTCAAATATGTCTCAGTTTTCCTCCCCTGGTAATCGGGTGCAACATTCCAGACGCTTTACTAACACTCTCCCGACTTGGAGAGTCAGTCCCTTTAACCTCCTGTTTGGCCCAGTTTGCAATTTCTGCGGAAGATGAACAGGAATAGGGAGAACCAATGAGAGACTAGCTGGAGGTGTCTGGACGGGCAAATTTAACTCTCATTTCCCACCAGGAAGAGGAATTAACCAAAGGCTCAGCGTGCTGTGCCGGAACCAGATTAGGGCCTGAAGCCATCCTGCGGTGTTGCGGCCAGCTCACAAGAAAACGAGTTGAAGAAAGGAGCTCAGGGGCACTGTAATTCACAAACCTGCAGAGTTATAAATGACAGCTATCGTCCCAAAATATACTAAAGTAAGGCTGCCAAGAGGACTTGAAAGCGGGGCAGAATTGCAGGAAACCGATTTCAGGAGGTAGACTGGAATTGCATTGAAAGCATAGGAAAAGAGGCAGAACGTCCACAATGATGCACTTGGCCAAAAAGGGCGTATGCGTTTTTTCCTGAATATATTCAGGAAAAAACGCATACGCCCTTTTTGGCCAACCAAGCAAACTTGCAAAGGAAATCTGCACTACAATGAAGTCTCACTTCCCCCCGGTCAAAAGGGCCATCTGAAAAAAGTGTAAAATCCAGAAAGGCAGGACAGGCCATGGAGAACTGGGAGCCTTGTTATGCTAATGGGCGGGATGTAAATTGCCAACAGACACTCCGGAGAAGTGTATGGTGTTTCCTGAAACATCTAAGAAAGAAAGCAACAGAGCCTAGGGCACTTCCACTTATGGTCCTATAGCTTAGGGAAATTGAAATCAAAACGACACAGCCACCCCAAAGTTTGGGACGCCTCTGTTTACAAGAACCTCGTTTACCGTACAAGTTCAAAATCACAGAAAGTGAAAAATGGATAAAGAACTTGTGGTACTTACGTACAATGCAGTATCACTCAGCAATGAAATCTATGTCATCAGGCCCGTAGCAGCACAATGAGTGGATTCAGGTACGATGATTCTAACTGAAATAATTCACACAGAAAAAGAAACATCATAAGATATCACTAATACACGGAATGTAAACTTGGTTACACAGGAACTGAATTCCAAAACAGAACAGGGTCTCAAATTTAGAAAACCAACTTATGCTTGCTTAAGGGGAAAGGTGAGTTGGGGTGCTGCATAAAACCAGAGATTGAAATGAGCACAGATAAAGTTCCTTAAGCCAAATATGGAATAGACAAGAGCTACTCCTTGCTCAACGAAATGGACTCAACACCGCATATTAAACGCCTAAGAATGTATCTGAATAGTAAGTATCTTAAAACCTATGGATTGCTATGTCTCCGAAAGAGAATCAAGCATGTGTGCAGGTGCATAAACGCAGCAGTGATAGGATTGGAGCGGTTCGGTGAGCAAATGAAGACCCTTTGAAGTCATATTGCATGGTACCCATCCCACGGGTTTCAACTACCCAGGTTTAAAGTATTCTTCCTTCAGCTAAATCATGCATGTGGAACCCAGAGTATGATCAACCATGTGATCGGGAGACGTGTTCAAATATGTCTCAGGTTTCCTCCTATGGTACTCGGGTGCAACATTCCAGACGCTTTACTAACACTCTCCCGACTTGGAGAGTCAGTCCCTTTAACCTCCTGTTTGGCCCAGTTTGCAATTTCTGCGGAAGATGAACAGGAATAGCGAGAACCAATGAGAGACTAGCTGGAGGTGTCTGGACGGGCAAATTTAACTCTCATTTCCCACCAGGAAGAGGAATTAATGAAAGGCTCAGCGTGCCGTGCCGGAACCAGATTAGGGCCTGAAGCCATCCTGCGGTGTTGCGGCCAGCTCACAAGAAAGCGAGTTGAAGAAAGGAGCTCAGGGGCACTGTAAATCACAAACATGCAGAGTTATAAATGACAGCTATCGTCCAAAAATATACTGAAGTAAGGTTGCCAAGAGGACTTGAAAGCGGGGCAGAATTGCAGGAAACCGATTTCAGGAGGTAGACTGGAATTGCATTGAAACCATAGGAAAAGAGGCAGAACGTCCACAATGATGCACTTGGCCAAAAAGGGCGTATGCGTTTTTTCCTGAATATATTCAGGAAAAAACGCATACGCCCTTTTTGGCCAACCAAGCAAGCTTGCAAAGGAAATCTGCACTACAATGAAGTCTCACTTCCCCCAGGTCAAAAGGGCCATCTGAAAAAAGTGTAAAATCCAGAAAGGCAGGACAGGCCATGGAGAACTGGGAGCCTTGTTATGCTGATGGGCGGGATGTAAATTGCCAACAGACACTCGGGAGAAGTGTATGGTGTTTCCTGAAACATCTAAGAAAGAAAGCAACAGAGCCTAGGGCACTTCCACTTATGGTCCTATAGCTTAGGGAAATTAAAATCAAAAAGACACAGCCACTCCAAAATTTGGGGCGCTTCTGTTTACAAGAACCTCGTTTACAGTACATGTTCAACATCGCAGAAAGTGAAAAATGGATAAAGAAGTTGTGGTATTTACTTACAAAGCAATATCACTCAGCAATGAAATCTATGTCATCAGGCCCTTAGCAGCACAATGAGTGGATTCAGGTATGATGATTCTAACTGAAATAAGTCACACAGAACAAGAAACATCATAAGATATCACTAATACACGGAATGTAAACTTGGCTACACAGGAACTGAATTCCAAAACAGAACAGCGTCTCAAATTTAGAAAACCAACTTATGCTTGCTTAAGGGGGAAGGTGAGTTGGGGTGCTGCATAAAACCAGAGATTGAAATGAGCACAGATAAAGTTCCTTAAGCCAAATATGGAATAGACAAGAGCTACTCCTTGCTCAACGAAATGGACTCAACACCCCGTATTAAACGCCTAAGAATGTACCTGACTAGTAAGTATCTTAAAACCTATGGATTGCTATGTCTCCGAAAGAGAATCAAGCATGTGTACAGGGGCATAAACGCAGCAGTGATAGGATTGGGGAGGTTCGGTGAGAAAACGAAAACCCTTTGAAGTCATATTGTATGGTACCCATTACACGGGTCTCAACTCTCCAGGTTTAAGGTATTCTTCCTTCAGCTAAAACATGCATGTGGAACCCAGAGTATGATCAACCGTGTGAACGGGAGACGTGTTCAAATATGTCTCAGTTTTCCTCCGCTGGTACTCGGGTGCAACATTCCAGACGCTTTACTAACACTCTCCCCACTTGGAGAGTCAGCGCCTTTAACCTCCTGTTTGGTCCAGTTTGCAATTTCTGTGGAAGATGAACAGGAATAATGAGAACCAATGAGAGACTAGCTGGAGGTGTCTGGACGGGCAAATTTAACTCTCATTTCCCACCAGGAAGAGGAAATAACCAAAGGCGCAGCGTGCCGTGCCGGAACCAGATTAGGGCCTGAAGCCATCCTGCGGTGTTGCGGCCAGCTCACAAGAAAGCGAGTTGAAGAAAGGAGCTCAGGGGCACTGTAATGCACAAACCTGCAGAGTTATAAATGACAGCTATCGTCCAAAAATATACTGAAGTAAGGCTGCCAAGAGAACTTGAAAGCGGGGCAGAATTGCAGGAAACCGATTTCAGGAGGTAGACTGGAATTGCATTGAAAGCATAGGAAAAGAGGCAGAACGTCCACAATGATGCACTTGGCCAAAAAGGGCGTATGCGTTTTTTCCTGAATATATTCAGGAAAAAACGCATACGCCCTTTTTGGCCAACCAAGCAAGCTTGCAAAGGAAATCTGCACTACAATGAAGTCTCACTTCCCCCCAGTCAAAAGGGCCATCTGAAAAAAGTGTAAAATCCAGAAAGGCAGGACAGGCCATGGAGAACTGGGAGCCTTGTTATGCTGATGGGCGGGATGTCAATTGCCAACAGACACTCGGGAGAAGTGTATGGTGTTTCCTGAAACATCTAAAAAACAAAGCAACAGAGCCTAGGGCACTTCCACTTATGGTCCTATAGCTTAGGGAAATTAAAATCAAAAAGACACAGTCACCCCAAAGTTTGGGACGCCTCTGTATACAAGAACCTCGTTTACCGTACAAGTTCAATATCACAGAAAGTGAAAAATGGATAAAGAACTTGTGGTAATTACGTACAATGCAGTATCCCTCAGCAATGAAATCTATGTCATCAGGCCCGTAGCAGCATAATGAGTGGATTCAGGTACGATGATTCTAACTGAAATAAGTCACACAGAAAAAGAAACATCATAAGATATCACTAATACACGGAATGTAAACTTGGCTACACAGGAACTGAATTCCAAAACAGAACAGGGTCTCAAATTTAGAAAACCAACTTATGCTTGCTTAAGGGGAAAGGTGAGTTGGGGTGCTGCATAAAACCAGAGATTGAAATGAGCACAGATAAAGTTCCTTAAGCCAAATATGGAATAGACAAGAGCTACTCCTTGCTCAACGAAATGGACTCAACACCGCATATTAAACGCCTAAGAATGTACCTGACTCTTAAGTATCTTAAAACCTATGGATTGCTATGTCTCCGAAAGAGAATCAAGCATCTGTACAGGGACATAAACGCAGCAGTGATAGGATTGGAGAGGTTCGGTGAGCAAATGAAGACCCTTTGAAGTCATATTGCATGGTACCCATTCCACGGGTTTCAACTACCCAGGTTTAAGGTATTCTTCCTTCAGCTAAAACATGCATGTGGAACCTAGAGTATGATCAACCATGTGATCGGGAGACGTGTTCAAATATGTCTCAGTTTTCGTACCCTGGTACTCGGGTGCAACATTCCAGACGCTTTACTAACACTCTCCCGACTTGGAGAGTCAGTCCCTTTAACCTCCTGTTTGGCCCAGTTTGCAATTTCTGCGGAAGATGAACAGGAATAGCGAGAACCAATGAGAGACAAGCTGGAGGTGTCTGGACGGGCAAATTTAACTCTCATTTCCCACCAGGAAGAGGAAATAACCAAAGGCGCAGCGTGCCGTGCCGGAACCAGATTAGGGCCTGAAGCCATCCTGCGGTGTTGCGGCCAGCTCACAAGAAAGCGAGTTGAAGAAAGGAGCTCAGGGGCACTGTAATTCACAAACCTGCAGAGTTATAAATGACAACTATCGTCCAAAAATATACTGAAGTAAGGCTGCCAAGAGGACTTGAAAGCGGGGCAGAATTGCAGGAAACCAATTTCAGGAGGTAGACTGGAATTGCATTGAAAGCATAGGAAAAGAGGCAGAACGTCCACAATGATGCACTTGGCCAAAAAGGGCGTATGCGTTTTTTTCTGAATATATTCAGGAAAAAACGCATACGCCCTTTTTGGCCAACCAAGCAAGCTTGCAAAGGAAATCTGCACTACAATGAAGTCTCACTTCCCCCCGTCAAAAGGGCCATCTGAAAAAAGTGTAAAATCCAGAAAGGCAGGACAGGCCATGGAGAACTGGGAGCCTTGTTATGCTGATGGGCGGGATGTCAATTGCCAACAGACACTCGGGAGAAGTGTATGGTGTTTCCTGAAACATCTAAAACACAAAGCAACATAGACTAGGGCACTTCCACTTATGGTCCTATAGCTTAGGGAAGTTAAAATAAAAAAGATACAGCCACCCCAATGTTTGGGACGCCTCTGTTTACAAGAACCTCGTTTACCGTACAAGTTCAATATCACAGAAAGTGAAAAATGGATAAAGAACTTGTGGTACTTACATACAATGCAGTATCACTCAGCAGTGAAATCTATGTCATCAGGCCCGTAGCAGCACAATGAGTGGATTCAGGTACGATGATTCTAACTGAAATAAGTCACACAGAAAAAGAAACATCATAAGATATCAGTAATACACGGAATGTAAACTTGGCTACACAGGAACTGAATTCCAAATCAGAACAGCGTCTCAAATTTAGAAAACCAACTTATGCTTGCTTAAGGGGAAAGGTGAGGTGGGGTGCTGCATAAAACCAGAGATTGAAATGAGCACAGATAAAGTTCCTTAAGCCAAATATGGAATAGACAAGAGCTACTCCTTGCTCAAGGAAATGGACTCAACACCCCATATTAAACGCCTAAGAATGTACCTGACTAGAAAGTATCTTAAAACCTATGGATTGCTATGTCTCCGAAAGAGAATCAAGCATGTGTACAGGGGCATAAACGCTGCAGTGATAGGATTGGGGAGGTTCGGTGAGCAAACGAAAACCCTTTGAAGTCATATTGCATGGTACCCATTACACGGGTCTCAACTCTCAAGGTTTAAGGTATTCTTCCTTCAGCTAAAACATGCATGTGGAACCCAGAGTATGATCAACCGTGTGAACGGGAGACGTGTTCAAATATGTCTCATTTTTCCTCCCCTGGTACTCGGGTGCAACATTCCAGACGCTTTACTAACACTCTCCCCACTTGGAGAGTCAGCGCCTTTAACCTCCTGTTTGGTCCAGTTTGCAATTTCTGCGGAAGATGAACAGGAATAAACGCATACGCCCTTTTTGGCCAACCAAGCAAGCTTGCAAAGGAAATCTGCACTACAATGAAGTCTCACTTCCCCCCGGTCAAAAGGGCCATCTGAAAAAAGTGTAAAATCCAGAAAGACAGGACAGGCCATGGAGAACTGGGAGCCTTGTTATGCTGATGGGCGGGATGTAAATTGCCAACAGACACTCAGGAGAAGTGTATGGTGTTTCCTGAAACATCTAAAAAACAAAGCAACAGAGCCTAGGGCACTTCCACTTATGGTCCTATAGCTTAGGGAAATTAAAATCAAAAAGATACAGCCACCCCAATGTTTGGGACGCCTCTGTTTACAAGAACCTCGTTTACCGTACAAGTTCAATATCACAGAAAGTGAAAAATGGATAAAGAACTTGTGGTACTTACGTACAATGCAGTATCACTCAGCAGTGAAATCTATGTCAACACGCCCGTAGCAGCACAATGAGTGGATTCAGGTACGATGATTCTAACTGAAATAAGTCACACAGAAAAAGAAACATCATAAGATATCAGTAATACACGGAATGTAAACTTGGCTACACAGGAACTGAATTACAGAACAGAACAGGGTCTCAAATTTAGAAAACCAACTTATGCTTGTTTAAGGGTAAAGGTGAGTTGGGGTGCTGCATAAAACCAGAGATTGAAATGAGCACAGATAAAGTTCCTTAAGCCAAATATGGAATAGACAAGAGCTACTCCTTGCTCAACGAAATGGACTCAACACCGCATATTAAACGCCTAAGAATGTACCTGACTCTTAAGTATCTTAAAACCTATGGATTGCTATGTCTCCGAAAGAGAATCAAGCGTGTGTACAGGGACATAAACGCAGCAGTGATAGGATTGGAGAGGTTCGGTGAGCAAATGAAGACCCTTTGAAGTCATATTGCATGGTACCCATTCCACGGGTTTCAACTACCCAGGTTTAAGGTATTCTTCCTTCAGCTAAAACATGCATGTGGAACCTAGAGTATGATCAACCATGTGATCGGGAGACGTGTTCAAATATGTCTCAGTTTTCGTACCCTGGTACTCGGGTGCAACATTCCAGACGCTTTACTAACACTCTCCCGACTTGGAGAGTCAGTCCCTTTAACCTCCTGTTTGGCCCAGTTTGCAATTTCTGCGGAAGATGAACAGGAATAGCGAGAACCAATGAGAGACTAGCTGGAGGTGTCTGGACGGGCAAATTTAACTCTCATTTCCCACCAGGAAGAGGAAATAACCAAAGGCTCAGCGTGCCGTGCCGGAACCAGATTAGGGCCTGAAGCCATCCTGCGGTGTTGCGGCCAGCTCACAAGAAAACGAGTTGAAGAAAGGAGCTCAGGGGCACTGTAATTCACAAACCTGCAGAGTTATAAATGACAACTGTCGTCCAAAAATATACTGAAGTAAGGCTGCCAAGAGGACTTGAAAGCGGGGCAGAATTGCAGGAAACCGATTTCAGGAGGTAGACTGGAATTGCATTGAAAGCATAGGAAAAGAGGCAGAACGTCCACAATGATGCACTTGGCCAAAAAGGGCGTATGCGTTTTTTCCTGAATATATTCAGGAAAAAACGCATACGCCCTTTTTGGCCAACCAAGCAAGCTTGCAAAGGAAATCTGCACTACAATGAAGTCTCACTTCCCCCCGGTCAAAAGGGCCATCTGAAAAAAGTGTAAAATCCAGAAAGGCAGGACAGGCCATGGAGAACTGGGAGCCTTGTTATGCTGATGGGCGGGATGTCAATTGCCAACAGACACTCGGGAGAAGTGTATGGTGTTTCCTGAAACATCTAAAAAACAAAGCAACAGAGCCTAGGGCACTTCCACTTATGGTCCTATAGCTTAGGGAAATTAAAATCAAAAAGACACAGCCACCCCAATGTTTGGGACGCCTCTGTTTACAAGAACCTCGTTTACCGTACAAGTTCAATATCACAGAAAGTGAAAAATGGATAAAGAACTTGTGGTACTTACGTACAATGCAGTATCACTCAGCAGTGAAATCTATGTCATCAGGCCCGTAGCAGCACAATGAGTGGATTCAGGTACGATGATTCTAACTGAAATAAGTCACACAGAAAAAGAAACATCATAAGATATCAGTAATACACGGAATGTAAACTTGGCTACACAGGAACTGAATTACAGAACAGAACAGGGTCTCAAATTTAGAAAACCAACTTATGCTTGTTTAAGGGTAAAGGTGAGTTGGGGTGCTGCATAAAACCAGAGATTGAAATGAGCACAGATAAAGTTCCTTAAGCCAAATATGGAATAGACAAGAACTACTCCTTGCTCAACGAAATGGACTCAACACCGCATATTAAACGCCTAAGAATGTACCTGACTCTTAAGTATCTTAAAACCGATGGATTGCTATGTCTCCGAAAGAGAATCAAGCATGTGTACAGGGACATAAATGCAGCAGTGATAGGATTGGAGAGGTTCGGTGAGCAAATGAAGACCCTTTGAAGTCATATTGCATGGTACCCATTCCATGGGTTTCAACTACCCAGGTTTAAGGTATTCTTCCTTCAGCTAAAACATGCATGTGGAACCTAGAGTATGATCAACCATGTGATCGGGAGACGTGTTCAAATATGTCTCAGTTTTCGTACCCTGGTACTCGGGTGCAACATTCCAGATGCTTTACTAACACTCTCCCGACTTGGAGAGTCAGCGCCTTTAACCTCCTGTTTGGCCCAGTTTGCAATTTCGGCGGAAGATGAACAGGAATAGGGAGAACCAATGAGAGACTAGCTGGAGGTGTCTGGACGGGCAAATTTAACTCTCATTTCCCACCAGGAAGAGGAAATAACCAAAGGCTCAGCATGCCGTGCCGGAACCAGATTAGGGCCTGAAGCCATCCTGTGGTGTTGCGGCCAGCTCACAAGAAAGCGAGTTGAAGAAAGGAGCTCAGAGGCACTGTAATTCACAAACCTGCAGAGTTATAAATGACAGCTATCGTCCAAAAATATACTGAAGTAAGGCTGCCAAGAGGTCTTGAAAGCGGGGCAGAATAGCAGGAAACCGATTTCAGGAGGTAGACTGTAATTGCATTGAAAGCATAGGAAAAGAGGCAGAACGTCCACAATGATGCACTTGGCCAAAAAGGGCGTATGCGTTTTTTCCTGAATATATTCAGGAAAAAACGCATACGCCCTTTTTGGCCAACCAAGCAAGCTTGCAAAGGAAATCTGCACTACAATGAAGTCTCACTTCCCCCTGGTCAAAAGGGCCATCTGAAAAAAGTGTAAAATCCAGCAAGGCAGGACAGGTCATGGAGAACTGGGAGCCTTGTTATGCTGATGGGCGGGATGTAAATTGCCAACAGACACTCAGGAGAAGTGTATGGTGTTTCCTGAAACATCTAAAAAACAAAGCAACAGAGCCTAGGGCACTTCCACTTATGGTCCTATAGCTTAGGGAAATTAAAATCAAAAAGACACAGCCACTCCAAAATTTGGGGCGCCTCTGTTTACAAGAACCTCGTTTACAGTACAAGTTCAACATCGCAGAAAGTGAAAAATGGATAAAGAAGTTGTGGTATTTACTTACAAAGCAATATCATTCAGCAATGAAATCTATGTCATCAGGCCCTTAGCAGCACAATGAGTGGATTCAGGTATGATGATTCTAACTGAAATAAGTCACACAGAAAAAGAAACATCATAAGATATCACTAATACACGGAATGTAAACTTGGCTACACAGGAACTGAATTCCAAAACAGAACAGCGTCTCAAATTTAGAAAACCAACTTATGCTTGCTTAACGGGAAAGGTGAGTTGGGGTGCTGCATAAAACCAGAGATTGAAATGAGCACAGATAAAGTTCCTTAAGCCAAATATGCAATAGACAAGAGCTACTCCTTGCTCAAAGAAATGGACTCAACACCCCATATTAAACGCCTAAGAATGTACCTGACTAGTATCTTAAAACCTATGGATTGCTATTTCTCCATAAGAGAATCAAGCGTGTGTACAGGGGCATTAACGCAGCAGTGATAGGATTGGACAGGTTCGGTGAGCAGATGAAGACCCTTTGAACTCATATTGCATGGTACCCATTCCACGGGTTGCAACTACCCACGTTTAAGGTATTCTTCCTTCAGCGAAAACATGCATGTGGAACCCAGAGTATGATCAACCGTGTGAACGGGAGACGTGTTCAAATATGTCTCAGTTTTTCTCCCCTGGTACTCGGGTGCAACATTCCAGACGCTTAACTAACACTCTCCCCACTTGGAGAGTCAGCGCCTTTAACCTCCTGTTTGGCCCAGTTTGCAATTTCTGCGGAAGATGAACAGGAATAGGGAGAACCAATGAGAGACTAGCTGGAGGTGTCTGGACGGGCAAGTTTAACTCTCATTTCCCACCAGGAAGAGGAAATAACCAAAGGCTCAGCGTGCCGTGCCGGAACCAGATTAGGGCCTGAAGCCATCCTGCGGTGTTGCGGCCAGGTCACAAGAAAGCGAGTTGAAGAAAGGAGCTCAGGGGCACTGTAATTCACAAACCTGCAGAGTTATAAATGACAGCTATCGTCCAAAAATATACTGAAGTAAGGCTGCCAAGAGGACTTGAAAGCAGGGCAGAATTGCAGGAAACCGATTTCAGGAGGTAGACTGGAATTGCATTGAAAGCATAGGAAAAGAGGCAGAACGTCCACAATGATGCACTTGGCCAAAAAGGGCGTATGCGTTTTTTCCTGAATATATTCAGGAAAAAACGCATACGCCCTTTTTGGCCAACCAAGCAAGCTTGCAAAGGAAATCTGCACTACAATGAAGTCTCACTTCCCCCCGGTCAAAAGGGCCATCTGAAAAAAGTGTAAAATCCAGAAAGGCAGGACAGGCCATGGAGAACTGGGAGCCTTGTTATGCTGATGGGCGGGATGTAAATTGCCAACAGACACTCAGGAGAAGTGTATGGTGTTTCCTGAAACATCTAAAAAACAAAGCAACAGAGCCTAGGGCACTTCCGCTTATGGTCCTATAGCTTAGGGAAATTAAAATCAAAAAGACACAGCCACCCCAAAGTTTGGGACGCCTCTGTTTACAAGAACCTCGTTTACAGTACAAGTTCAACATCGCAGAAAGTGAAAAATGGATAAAGAAGTTGTGGTATTTACTTACAAAGCAATATCACTCAGCAATGAATTCTATGTCATCAGGCCCTTAGCAGCACAATGAGTGGATTCAGGTATGATGCTTCTAACTGAAATAAGTCACACAGAAAAAGAAACATTATAAGATATCACTAATACATGGAATGTAAACTTGGCTACACAGGAACTGAATTCCAAAACAGAACATGGTCTCAAATTTAGAAAACCAACTTATGCTTGCTTAAGGGGAAAGGTGAGTTGGGGTGCTGCATAAAACCAGAGATTGAAATGAGCACAGATAAAGTTCCTTAAGCCAAATATGGAATAGACAAGAGCTACTCCTTGCTCAATGAAATGGACTCAACACCGCAAATTAAAAGCCTAAGAATGTACCTGACTAGTAAGTATCTTAAAACCTATGGATTGCTATGTCTCCGAAAGAGAATCAAGCGAGTGTACAGGGGCATAAACGCAGCAGTGATAGGATTGGAGAGGTTCGGTGAGCAAATGAAGACCCTTTGAAGTCATATTGCATGGTACCCATTCCACGGGTTTCAACTACCCAGGTTTAAGGTATTCTTCCTTCAGCTAAAACATGCATGTGGAACCTAGAGTATGATCAACCATGTGATCGGGAGACGTGTTCAAATATGTCTCAGTTTTCCTCCCCTGGTACTCGGGTGCAACATTCCAGACGCTTTACTAACACTCTCCCGACTTGGAGAGTCAGTCCCTTTAACGTCCTGTTTGGCCCAGTTTGCAATTTCTGTGGAAGATGAACAGGAATAGGGAGAACCAATGAGAGACTAGCTGGAGGTGTCTGGACGGGCAAATTTAACTCTCATTTCCCACCAGGAAGAAGAATTAACCAAAGGCTCAGCGTGCTGTGCCGGAACCAGATTAGGGCCTGAAGCCATCCTGCGGTGTTGCGGCCAGCTGACAAGAAAGCGAGTTGAAGAAAGGAGCTCAGGGGCACTGTAATTCACAAACCTGCAGAGTTATAAATGACAGCTATCGTCCCAAACTATACTAAAGTAAGGCTGCCAAGAGGACTTGAAAGCGGGGCAGAATTGCAGGAAACCGATTTCAGGAGGTAGACTGGAATTGCATTGAAAGCATAGGAAAAGAGGCAGAACGTCCACAATGATGCACTTGGCCAAAAAGGGCGTATGCGTTTTTTCCTGAATATATTCAGGAAAAAACGCATACGCCCTTTTTGGCCAACCAAGCAAACTTGCAAAGGAAATCTGCACTACAATGAAGTCTCACTTCCCCCCGGTCAAAAGGGCCATCTGAAAAAAGTGTAAAATCCAGAAGGCAGGAGAGGCCATGGAGAACTGGGAGCCTTGTTATGCTGATGGGCGGGATGTAAATTGCCAACAGACACTCGGGAGAAGTGTATGGTGTTTCCTGAAACATCTAAGAAAGAAAGCAACAGAGCCTAGGGCACTTCCACTTATGGTCCTATAGCTTAGGGAAATTAAAATCAAAACGACACAGCCACCCCAAAGTTTGGGACGCCTCTGTTTACAAGAACCTCGTTTACCGTACAAGTTCAAAATCACAGAAAGTGAAAAATGGATAAAGAACTTGTGGTACTTACGTACAATGCAGTATCACTCAGCAATGAAATCTATGTCATCAGGCCCGTAGCAGCACAATGAGTGGATTCAGGTACGATGATTCTAACTGAAATAATTCACACAGAAAAAGAAACATCATAAGATATCACTAATACACGGAATGTAAACTTGGTTACACAGGAACTGAATTCCAAAACAGAACAGGGTCTCAAATTTAGAAAACCAACTTATGCTTGCTTAAGGGGAAAGGTGAGTTGGGGTGCTGCATAAAACCAGAGATTGAAATGAGCACAGATAAAGTTCCTTAAGCCAAATATGGAATAGACAAGAGCTACTCCTTGCTCAACGAAATGGACTCAACACCGCATATTAAACGCCTAAGAATGTACCTGAATAGTAAGTATCTTAAAACCTATGGATTGCTATGTCTCCGAAAGAGAATCAAGCATGTGTGCAGGGGCATAAACGCAGCAGTGATAGGATTGGAGCGGTTCGGTGAGCAAATGAAGACCCTTTGAAGTCATATTGCATGGTACCCATTCCACGGGTTTCAACTACCCAGGTTTAAAGTATTCTTCCTTCAGCGAAATCATGCATGTGGAACCCAGAGTATGATCAACCTTGTGATCGGGAGACGTGTTCAAATATGTCTCAGTTTTCCTCCTATGGTACTCGGGTGCAACATTCCAGACGCTTTACTAACACTCTCCCGACTTGGAGAGTCAGTCCCTTTAACCTCCTGTTTGGCCCAGTTTGCAATTTCTGCGGAAGATGAACAGGAATAGCGAGAACCAATGAGAGACTAGCTGGAGGTGTCTGGACGGGCAAATTTAACTCTCATTTCCCACCAGGAAGAGGAATTAACGAAAGGCTCAGCGTGCCGTGCCGGAACCAGATTAGGGCCTGAAGCCATCCTGCGGTGTTGCGGCCAGCTCAAAAGAAAGCGAGTTGAAGAAAGGAGCTCAGGGGCACTGTAAATCACAAACCTGCAGAGTTATAAATGACAGCTATCGTCCAAAAATATACTGAAGTAAGGTTGCCAAGAGGACTTGAAAGCGGGGCAGAATTGCAGGAAACCGATTTCAGGAGGTAGACTGGAATTGCATTGAAAGCATAGGAAAAGAGGCAGAACGTCCACAATGATGCACTTGGCCAAAAAGGGCGTATGCGTTTTTTCCTGAATATATTCAGGAAAAAACGCATACGCCCTTTTTGGCCAACCAAGCAAGCTTGCAAAGGAAATCTGCACTACAATGAAGTCTCACTTCCCCCCGGTCAAAAGGGCCATCTGAAAAAAGTGTAAAATCCAGAAAGGCAGGACAGGCCATGGAGAACTGGGAGCCTTGTTATGCTGATGGGCGGGATGTAAATTGCCAACAGACACTCAGGAGAAGTGTATGGTGTTTCCTGAAACATCTAAAAAACAAAGCAACAGAGCCTAGGGCACTTCCGCTTATGGTCCTATAGCTTAGGGAAATTAAAATCAAAAAGACACAGCCACCCCAAAGTTTGGGACGCCTCTGTTTACAAGAACCTCGTTTACAGTACAAGTTCAACATCGCAGAAAGTGAAAAATGGATACAGAAGTTGTGGTATTTACTTACAAAGCAATATAACTCAGCAATGAAATCTATGTCATCAGGCCCTTAGCAGCACAATGAGTGGATTCAGGTATGATGCTTCTAACTGAAATAAGTCACACAGAAAAAGAAACATCATAAGATATCACTAATACATGGAATGTAAACTTGGCTACACAGGAACTGAATTCCAAAACAGAACATGGTCTCAAATTTAGAAAACCAACTTATGCTTGCTTAAGGGGAAAGGTGAGTTGAGGTGCTGCATAAAACCAGAGATTGAAATGAGCACAGATAAAGTTCCTTAAGCCAAATATGGAATAGACAAGAGCTACTCCTTGCTCAATGAAATGGACTCAACACCGCAAATTAAACGCCTAAGAATGTACCTGACTAGTAAGTATCTTAAAACCTATGGATTGCTATGTCTCCGAAAGAGAATCAAGCGAGTGTACAGGGGCATAAACGCAGCAGTGCTAGGATTGGAGAGGTTCGGTGAGCAAATGAAGACCCTTTGAAGTCATATTGCATGGTACCCATTCCACGGGTTTCAACTACCCAGGTTTAAGGTATTCTTCCTTCAGCTAAAACATGCATGTGGAACCTAGAGTATGATCAACCATGTGATCGGGAGACGTGTTCAAATATGTCTCAGGTTTCCTCCCCTGGTACTCGGGTGCAACATTCCAGACGCTTTACTAACACTCTCCCGACTTGGAGAGTCAGTCCCTTTAACCTCCTGTTTGGCCCAGTTTGCAATTTCTGCGGAAGATGAACAGGAATAGGGAGAACCAATGAGAGACTAGCTGGAGGTGTCTGGACGGGCAAATTTAACTCTCATTTCCCACCAGGAAGAAGAATTAACCAAAGGCTCAGCGTGCTGTGCCGGAACCAGATTAGGGCCTGAAGCCATCCTGCGGTGTTGCGGCCAGCTCACAAGAAAACGAGTTGAAGAAAGGAGCTCAGGGGCACTGTAATTCACAAACCTGCAGAGTTATAAATGACAGCTATCGTCCCAAACTATACTAAAGTAAGGCTGCCAAGAGGACTTGAAAGCGGGGCAGAATTGCAGGAAACCGATTTCAGGAGGTAGACTGGAATTGCATTGAAAGCATAGGAAAAGAGGCAGAACGTCCACAATGATGCACTTGGCCAAAAAGGGCGTATGCGTTTTTTCCTGAACATATTCAGGAAAAAACGCATACGCCCTTTGTGGCCAACCAAGCAAACTTGCAAAGGAAATCTGCACTACAATGAAGTCTCACTTCCCCCCGGTCAAAAGGGCCATCTGAAAAAAGTGTAAAATCCAGAAGGCAGGACAGGCCATGGAGAACTGGGAGCCTTGTTATGCTGATGGGCGGGATGTAAATTGCCAACAGACACTCCGGAGAAGTGTATGGTGTTTCCTGAAACATCTAAGAAAGAAAGCAACAGAGCCTAGGGCACTTCCACTTATGGTCCTATAGCTTAGGGAAATTGAAATCAAAACGACACAGCCACCCCAAAGTTTGGGACGCCTCTGTTTACAAGAACCTCGTTTACCGTACAAGTTCAAAATCACAGAAAGTGAAAAATGGATAAAGAACTTGTGGTACTTACGTACAATGCAGTATCACTCAGCAATGAAATCTATGTCATCAGGCCCGTAGCAGCACAATGAGTGGATTCAGGTACGATGATTCTAACTGAAATAATTCACACAGAAAAAGAAACATCATAAGATATCACTAATACACGGAATGTAAACTTGGTTACACAGGAACTGAATTCCAAAACAGAACAGTGTCTCAAATTTAGAAAACCAACTTATGCTTGCTTAAGGGGAAAGGTGAGTTGGGGTGCTGCATAAAACCAGAGATTGAAATGAGCACAGATAAAGTTCCTTAAGCCAAATATGGAATAGACAAGAGCTACTCCTTGCTCAACGAAATGGACTCAACACCGCATATTAAACACCTAAGAATGTACCTGAATAGTATCTTAAAACCTATGGATTGCTATTTCTCCATAAGAGAATCAAGCGTGTGTACAGGGGCATTAACGCAGCAGTGATAGGATTGGACAGGTTCGGTGAGCAGATGAAGACCCTTTGAACTCATATTGCATGGTACCCATTCCACGGGTTGCAACTACCCACGTTTAAGGTATTCTTCCTTCAGCGAAAACATGCATGTGGAACCCAGAGTATGATCAACCGTGTGAACGGGAGACGTGTTCAAATATGTCTCAGTTTTCCTCCCCTGGTACTCGGGTGCAACATTCCAGACGCTTAACTAACACTCTCCCCACTTGGAGAGTCAGCGCCTTTAACCTCCTGTTTGGCCCAGTTTGCAATTTCTGCGGAAGATGAACAGGAATAGGGAGAACCAATGAGAGACTAGCTGGAGGTGTCTGGACGGGCAAGTTTAACTCTCATTTCCCACCAGGAAGAGGAAATAACCAAAGGCTCAGCGTGCCGTGCCGGAACCAGATTAGGGCCTGAAGCCATCCTGCGGTGTTGCGGCCAGGTCACAAGAAAGCGAGTTGAAGAAAGGAGCTCAGGGGCACTGTAATTCACAAACCTGCAGAGTTATAAATGACAGCTATCGTCCAAAAATATACTGAAGTAAGGCTGCCAAGAGGACTTGAAAGCGGGGCAGAATTGCAGGAAACCGATTTCAGGAGGTAGACTGGAATTGCATTGAAAGCATAGGAAAAGAGGCAGAACGTCCACAATGATGCACTTGGCCAAAAAGGGCGTATGCGTTTTTTCCTGAATATATTCAGGAAAAAACGCATACGCCCTTTTTGGCCAACCAAGCAAGCTTGCAAAGGAAATCTGCACTACAATGAAGTCTCACTTCCCCCCAGTCAAAAGGGCCATCTGAAAAAAGTGTAAAATCCAGAAAGGCAGGACAGGCCATGGAGAACTGGGAGCCTTGTTATGCTGATGGGCGGGATGTAAATTGCCAACAGACACTCAGGAGAAGTGTATGGTGTTTCCTGCAACATCTAAAAAACAAAGCAACAGAGCCTACGGCACTTCCGCTTATGGTCCTATAGCTTAGGGAAATTAAAATCAAAAAGACACAGCCACCCCAAAGTTTGGGACGCCTCTGTTTACAAGAACCTCGTTTACAGTACAAGTTCAACATCGCAGAAAGTGAAAAATGGATAAAGAAGTTGTGGTATTTACTTACAAAGCAATATCACTCAGCAATGAATTCTATGTCATCAGGCCCTTAGCAGCACAATGAGTGGATTCAGGTATGATGCTTCTAACTGAAATAAGTCACACAGAAAAAGAAACATTATAAGATATCACTAATACATGGAATGTAAACTTGGCTACACAGGAACTGAATTCCAAAACAGAACATGGTCTCAAATTTAGAAAACCAACTTATGCTTGCTTAAGGGGAAAGGTGAGTTGGGGTGCTGCATAAAACCAGAGATTGAAATGAGCACAGATAAAGTTCCTTAAGCCAAATATGGAATAGACAAGAGCTACTCCTTGCTCAATGAAATGGACTCAACACCGCAAATTAAAAGCCTAAGAATGTACCTGACTAGTAAGTATCTTAAAACCTATGGATTGCTATGTCTCCGAAAGAGAATCAAGCGAGTGTACAGGGGCATAAACGCAGCAGTGCTAGGATTGGAGAGGTTCGGTGAGCAAATGAAGACCCTTTGAAGTCATATTGCATGGTACCCATTCCACGGGTTTCAACTACCCAGGTTTAAGGTATTCTTCCTTCAGCTAAAACATGCATGTGGAACCTAGAGTATGATCAACCATGTGATCGGGAGACGTGTTCAAATATGTCTCAGTTTTCCTCCCCTGGTACTCGGGTGCAACATTCCAGACGCTTTACTAACACTCTCCCGACTTGGAGAGTCAGTCCCTTTAACCTCCTGTTTGGCCCAGTTTGCAATTTCTGCGGAAGATGAACAGGAATAGGGAGAACCAATGAGAGACTAGCTGGAGGTGTCTGGACGGGCAAATTTAACTCTCATTTCCCACCAGGAAGAAGAATTAACCAAAGGCTCAGCGTGCTGTGCCGGAACCAGATTAGGGCCTGAAGCCATCCTGCGGTGTTGCGGCCAGCTCACAAGAAAACGAGTTGAAGAAAGGAGCTCAGGGGCACTGTAAATCACAAACCTGCAGAGTTATAAATGACAGCTATCGTCCAAAAATATACTGAAGTAAGGTTGCCAAGAGGACTTGAAAGCGGGGCAGAATTGCAGGAAACCGATTTCAGGAGGTAGACTGGAATTGCATTGAAAGCATAGGAAAAGAGGCAGAACGTCCACAATGATGCACTTGGCCAAAAAGGGCGTATGCGTTTTTTCCTGAATATATTCAGGAAAAAACGCATACGCCCTTTTTGGCCAACCAAGCAAGCTTGCAAAGGAAATCTGCACTACAATGAAGTCTCACTTCCCCCCGGTCAAAAGGGCCATCTGAAAAAAGTGTAAAATCCAGCAAGGCAGGACAGGCCATGGAGAACTGGGCGCCTTGTTATGCTGATGGGCGGGATGTAAATTGCCAACAGACACTCGGGAGAACTGTATGGTGTGTCCTGAAACATCTAAGAAACAAAGCAACAGAGCCTAGGGCACTTTCACTTATGGTCCTATAGCTTAGGGAAATTAAAATCAAAAAGACACAGCCACCCCAAAGTTTGGGACGCCTCTGTTTACAAGAACCTCGTTTACCGTACAAGTTCAATATCACAGAAAGTGAAAAATGGATAAAGAACTTGTGGTACTTACGTACAATACAGTATCACTCAGCAATGAAATCTATGTCATCAGGCCCGTAGCAGCATAATGAGTGGATTCAGGTACGATGATTCTAACTGAAATAATTCACACAGAAAAAGAAACATCATAAGATATCACTACAACACGGAATGTAAACTTGGATACACAGGAACTGAATTCCAAAACAGAACAGGGTCTCAAATTTAGAAAACCAACTTATGCTTGCTTAAGGGGAAAGGTGAGTTGGGGTGCTGCATAAAACCAGAGATTGAAATGAGCACAGATAAAGTTCCTTAAGCCAAATATGGAATAGACAAGAGCTACTCCTTGCTCAACGAAATGGACTCAACACCGCATATTAAACGCCTGAGAATGTACCTGACTCGTAAGTATCTTAAAACCTATGGATTGCTATGTCTCCGAAAGAGAATCAAGCATGTGTACAGGGACATAAACGCAGCAGTGATAGGATTGGAGAGGTTCGGTGAGCAAATGAAGACCCTTTGAAGTCATATTGCATGGTACCCATTCCACGGGTTTCAACTACCCAGGTTTAAGGTATTCTTCCTTCAGCTAAAACATGCATGTGGAACCTAGAGTATGATCAACCATGTGATCGGGAGACGTGTTCAAATATGTCTCAGTTTTCGTACCCTGGTACTCGGGTGCAACATTCCAGACGCTTTACTAACACTCTCCCGACTTGGAGAGTCAGTCCCTTTAACCTCCTGTTTGGCCCAGTTTGCAATTTCTGCGGAAGATGAACAGGAATAGCGAGAACCAATGAGAGACTAGCTGGAGGTGTCTGGACGGGCAAATTTAACTCTCATTTCCCACCAGGAAGAGGAAATAACCAAAGGCTCAGCGTGCCGTGCCGGAACCAGATTAGGGCCTGAAGCCATCCTGCGGTGTTGCGGCCAGCTCACAAGAAAACGAGTTGAAGAAAGGAGCTCAGGGGCACTGTAATTCACAAACCTGCAGAGTTATAAATGACAACTATCGTCCAAAAATATACTGAAGTAAGGCTGCCAAGAGGACTTGAAAGCGGGGCAGAATTGCAGGAAACCGATTTCAGGAGGTAGACTGGAATTGCATTGAAAGCATAGGAAAAGAGGCAGAACGTCCACAATGATGCACTTGGCCAAAAAGGGCGTATGCGTTTTTTCCTGAATATATTCAGGAAAAAACGCATACGCCCTTTTTGGCCAACCAAGCAAGCTTGCAAAGGAAATCTGCACTACAATGAAGTCTCACTTCCCCCCGGTCAAAAGGGCCATCTGAAAAAAGTGTAAAATCCAGAAAGGCAGGACAGGCCATGGAGAACTGGGAGCCTTGTTATGCTGATGGGCGGGATGTCAATTGCCAACAGACACTCGGGAGAAGTGTATGGTGTTTCCTGAAACATCTAAAAAACAAAGCAACAGAGCCTAGGGCACTTCCACTTATGGTCCTATAGCTTAGGGAAATTAAAATCAAAAAGATACAGCCACCCCAATGTTTGGGACGCCTCTGTTTACAAGAACCTCGTTTACCGTACAAGTTCAATATCACAGAAAGTGAAAAATGGATAAAGAACTTGTGGTACTTACGTACAATGCAGTATCACTCAGCAGTGAAATCTATGTCAACAGGCCCGTAGCAGCACAATGAGTGGATTCAGGTACGATGATTCTAACTGAAATAAGTCACACAGAAAAAGAAACATCATAAGATATCAGTAATACACGGAATGTAAACTTGGCTACACAGGAACTGAATTACAGAACAGAACAGGGTCTCAAATTTAGAAAACCAACTTATGCTTGTTTAAGGGTAAAGGTGAGTTGGGGTGCTGCATAAAACCAGAGATTGAAATGAGCACAGATAAAGTTCCTTAAGCCAAATATGGAATAGACAAGAGCTACTCCTTGCTCAACGAAATGGACTCAACACCGCATATTAAACGCCTAAGAATGTACCTGACTCTTAAGTATCTTAAAACCGATGGATTGCTATGTCTCCGAAAGAGAATCAAGCGTGTGTACAGGGACATAAACGCAGCAGTGATAGGATTGGAGAGGTTCGGTGAGCAAATGAAGACCCTTTGAAGTCATATTGCATGGTACCCATTCCACGGGTTTCAACTACCCAGGTTTAAGGTATTCTTCCTTCAGCTAAAACATGCATGTGGAACCTAGAGTATGATCAACCATGTGATCGGGAGACGTGTTCAAATATGTCTCAGTTTTCGTACCCTGGTACTCGGGTGCAACATTCCAGATGCTTTACTAACACTCTCCCGACTTGGAGAGTCAGTCCCTTTAACCTCCTGTTTGGCCCAGTTTGCAATTTCTGCGGAAGATGAACAGGAATAGCGAGAACCAATGAGAGACTAGCTGGAGGTGTCTGGACGGGCAAATTTAACTCTCATTTCCCACCAGGAAGAGGAAATAACCAAAGGCTCAGCGTGCCGTGCCGGAACCAGATTAGGGCCTGAAGCCATCCTGCGGTGTTGCGGCCAGCTCACAAGAAAACGAGTTGAAGAAAGGAGCTCAGGGGCACTGTAATTCACAAACCTGCAGAGTTATAAATGACAACTATCGTCCAAAAATATACTGAAGTAAGGCTGCCAAGAGGACTTGAAAGCGGGGCAGAATTGCAGGAAACCGATTTCAGGAGGTAGACTGGCATTGCATTGAAAGCATAGGAAAAGAGGCAGAACGTCCACAATGATGCACTTGGCCAAAAAGGGCGTATGCGTTTTTTCCTGAATATATTCAGGAAAAAACGCATACGCCCTTTTTGGCCAACCAAGCAAGCTTGCAAAGGAAATCTGCACTACAATGAAGTCTCACTTCCCCCAGGTCAAAAGGGCCATCTGAAAAAAGTGTAAAATCCAGAAAGGCAGGACAGGCCATGGAGAACTGGGAGCCTTGTTATGCTGATGGGCGGGATGTAAATTGCCAACAGACACTCGGGAGAAGTGTATGGTGTTTCCTGAAACATCTAAAAAACAAAGCAACAGAGCCTAGGGCACTTCCACTTATGGTCCTATAGCTTAGGGAAATTAAAATCAAAAAGATACAGCCACCCCAATGTTTGGGACGCCTCTGTTTACAAGAACCTCGTTTACCGTACAAGTTCAATATCACAGAAAGTGAAAAATGGATAAAGAACTTGTGGTACTTACGTACAATGCAGTATCACTCAGCAGTGAAATCTATGTCATCAGGCCCGTAGCAGCACAATGAGTGGATTCAGGTACGATGATTCTAACTGAAATAAGTCACACAGAAAAAGAAACATCATAAGATATCAGTAATACACGGAATGTAAACTTGGCTACACAGGAACTGAACTACAGAACAGAACAGGGTCTCAAATTAAGAAAACCAACTTATGCTTGTTTAAGGGTAAAGGTGAGTTGGGGTGCTGCATAAAACCAGAGATTGAAATGAGCACAGATAAAGTTCCTTAAGCCAAATATGGAATAGACAAGAGCTACTCCTTGCTCAACGAAATGGACTCAACACCGCATATTAAACGCCTAAGAATGTACCTGACTCTTAAGTATCTTAAAACCTATGGATTGCTATGTCTCCGAAAGAGAATCAAGCGTGTGTACAGGGACATAAACGCAGCAGTGATAGGATTGGAGAGGTTCGGTGAGCAAATGAAGACCCTTTGAAGTCATATTGCATGGTACCCATTCCACGGGTTTCAACTACCCAGGTTTAAGGTATTCTTCCTTCAGCTAAAACATGCATGTGGAACCTAGAGTATGATCAACCATGTGATCGGGAGACGTGTTCAAATATGTCTCAGTTTTCGTACCCTGGTACTCGGGTGCAACATTCCAGACGCTTTACTAACACTCTCCCGACTTGGAGAGTCAGTCCCTTTAACCTCCTGTTTGGCCCAGTTTGCAATTTCTGCGGAAGATGAACAGGAATAGCGAGAACCAATGAGAGACTAGCTGGAGGTGTCTGGACGGGCAAATTTAACTCTCATTTCCCACCAGGAAGAGGAAATAACCAAAGGCTCAGCGTGCCGTGCCGGAACCAGATTAGGGCCTGAAGCCATCCTGCGGTGTTGCGGCCAGCTCACAAGAAAACGAGTTGAAGAAAGGAGCTCAGGGGCACTGTAATTCACAAACCTGCAGAGTTATAAATGACAACTATCGTCCAAAAATATACTGAAGTAAGGCTGCCAAGAGGACTTGAAAGCGGGGCAGAATTGCAGGAAACCGATTTCAGGAGGTAGACTGGAATTGCATTGAAAGCATAGGAAAAGAGGCAGAACGTCCACAATGATGCACTTGGCCAAAAAGGGCGTATGCGTTTTTTCCTGAATATATTCAGGAAAAAACGCATACGCCCTTTTTGGCCAACCAAGCAAGCTTGCAAAGGAAATCTGCACTACAATGAAGTCTCACTTCCCCCCGGTCAAAAGGGCCATCTGAAAAAAGTGTAAAATCCAGAAAGGCAGGACAGGCCATGGAGAACTGGGAGCCTTGTTATGCTGATGGGCGGGATGTCAATTGCCAACAGACACTCGGGAGAAGTGTATGGTGTTTCCTGAAACATCTAAAAAACAAAGCAACAGAGCCTAGGGCACTTCCACTTATGGTCCTATAGCTTAGGGAAATTAAAATCAAAAAGATACAGCCACCCCAATGTTTGGGACGCCTCTGTTTACAAGAACCTCGTTTACCGTACAAGTTCAATATCACAGAAAGTGAAAAATGGATAAAGAACTTGTGGTACTTACGTACAATGCAGTATCACTCAGCAGTGAAATCTATGTCATCAGGCCCGTAGCAGCACAATGAGTGGATTCAGGTACGATGATTCTAACTGAAATAAGTCACACAGAAAAAGAAACATCATAAGATATCAGTAATACACGGAATGTAAACTTGGCTACACAGGAACTGAATTACAGAACAGAACAGGGTCTCAAATTTAGAAAACCAACTTATGCTTGTTTAAGGGTAAAGGTGAGTTGGGGTGCTGCATAAAACCAGAGATTGAAATGAGCACAGATAAAGTTCCTTAAGCCAAATATGGAATAGACAAGAGCTACTCCTTGCTCAACGAAATGGACTCAACACCGCATATTAAACGCCTAAGAATGTACCTGACTCTTAAGTATCTTAAAACCGATGGATTGCTATGTCTCCGAAAGAGAATCAAGCATGTGTACAGGGACATAAACGCAGCAGTGATAGGATTGGAGAGGTTCGGTGAGCAAATGAAGACCCTTTGAAGTCATATTGCATGGTACCCATTCCACGGGTTTCAACTACCCAGGTTTAAGGTATTCTTCCTTCAGCTAAAACATGCATGTGGAACCTAGAGTATGATCAACCATGTGATCGGGAGACGTGTTCAAATATGTCTCAGTTTTCGTACCCTGGTACTCGGGTGCAACATTCCAGACGCTTTACTAACACTCTCCCGACTTGGAGAGTCAGTCCCTTTAACCTCCTGTTTGGCCCAGTTTGCAATTTCTGCGGAAGATGAACAGGAATAGCAAGAACCAATGAGAGACTAGCTGGAGGTGTCTGGACGGGCAAATTTAACTCTCATTTCCCACCAGGAAGAGGAAATAACCAAAGGCTCAGCGTGCCGTGCCGGAACCAGATTAGGGCCTGAAGCCATCCTGCGGTGTTGCGGCCAGCTCACAAGAAAACGAGTTGAAGAAAGGAGCTCAGGGGCACTGTAATTCACAAACCTGCAGAGTTATAAATGACAACTATCGTCCAAAAATATACTGAAGTAAGGCTGCCAAGAGGACTTGAAAGCGGGGCAGAATTGCAGGAAACCGATTTCAGGAGGTAGACTGGAATTGCATTGAAAGCATAGGAAAAGAGGCAGAACGTCCACAATGATGCACTTGGCCAAAAAGGGCGTATGCGTTTTTTCCTGAATATATTCAGGAAAAAACGCATACGCCCTTTTTGGCCAACCAAGCAAGCTTGCAAAGGAAATCTGCACTACAATGAAGTCTCACTTCTCCCCGGTCAAAAGGGCCATCTGAAAAAAGTGTAAAATCCAGAAAGGCAGGACAGGCCATGGAGAACTGGGAGCCTTGTTATGCTGATGGGCGGGATGTCAATTGCCAACAGACACTCGGGAGAAGTGTATGGTGTTTCCTGAAACATCTAAAAAACAAAGCAACAGAGCCTAGGGCACTTCCACTTATGGTCCTATAGCTTAGGGAAATTAAAATCAAAAAGACACAGCCACCCCAATGTTTGGGACGCCTCTGTTTACAAGAACCTCGTTTACCGTACAAGTTCAATATCACAGAAAGTGAAAAATGGATAAAGAACTTGTGGTACTTACGTACAATGCAGTATCACTCAGCAGTGAAATCTATGTCATCAGGCCCGTAGCAGCACAATGAGTGGATTCAGGTACGATGATTCTAACTGAAATAAGTCACACAGAAAAAGAAACATCATAAGATATCAGTAATACACGGAATGTAAACTTGGCTACACAGGAACTGAATTACAGAACAGAACAGGGTCTCAAATTTAGAAAACCAACTTATGCTTGTTTAAGGGTAAAGGTGAGTTGGGGTGCTGCATAAAACCAGAGATTGAAATGAGCACAGATAAAGTTCCTTAAGCCAAATATGGAATAGACAAGAGCTACTCCTTGCTCAACGAAATGGACTCAACACCGCATATTAAACGCCTGAGAATGTACCTGACTCTTAAGTATCTTAAAACCTATGGATTGCTATGTCTCCGAAAGAGAATCAAGCGTGTGTACAGGGACATAAACGCAGCAGTGATAGGATTGGAGAGGTTCGGTGAGCAAATGAAGACCCTTTGAAGTCATATTGCATGGTACCCATTCCACGGGTTTCAACTACCCAGGTTTAAGGTATTCTTCCTTCAGCTAAAACATGCATGTGGAACCTAGAGTATGATCAACCATGTGATCGGGAGACGTGTTCAAATATGTCTCAGTTTTCATACCCTGGTACTCGGGTGCAACATTCCAGACGCTTTACTAACACTCTCCCGACTTGGAGAGTCAGTCCCTTTAACCTCCTGTTTGGCCCAGTTTGCAATTTCTGCGGAAGATGAACAGGAATAGCGAGAACCAATGAGAGACTAGCTGGAGGTGTCTGGACGGGCAAATTTAACTCTCATTTCCCACCAGGAAGAGGAAATAACCAAAGGCTCAGCGTGCCGTGCCGGAACCAGATTAGGGCCTGAAGCCATCCTGCGGTGTTGCGGCCAGCTCACAAGAAAACGAGTTGAAGAAAGGAGCTCAGGGGCACTGTAATTCACAAACCTGCAGAGTTATAAATGACAACTATCGTCCAAAAATATACTGAAGTAAGGCTGCCAAGAGGACTTGAAAGCGGGGCAGAATTGCAGGAAACCGATTTCAGGAGGTAGACTGGAATTGCATTGAAAGCATAGGAAAAGAGGCAGAACGTCCACAATGATGCACTTGGCCAAAAAGGGCGTATGCGTTTTTTCCTGAATATATTCAGGAAAAAACGCATACGCCCTTTTTGGCCAACCAAGCAAGCTTGCAAAGGAAATCTGCACTACAATGAAGTCTCACTTCCCCCCGGTCAAAAGGGCCATCTGAAAAAAGTGTAAAATCCAGAAAGGCAGGACAGGCCATGGAGAACTGGGAGCCTTGTTATGCTGATGGGCGGGATGTCAATTGCCAACAGACACTCGGGAGAAGTGTATGGTGTTTCCTGAAACATCTAAAAAACAAAGCAACAGAGCCTAGGGCACTTCCACTTATGGTCCTATAGCTTAGGGAAATTAAAATCAAAAAGATACAGCCACCCCAATGTTTGGGACGCCTCTGTTTACAAGAACCTCGTTTACCGTACAAGTTCAATATCACAGAAAGTGAAAAATGGATAAAGAACTTGTGGTACTTACGTACAATGCAGTATCACTCAGCAGTGAAATCTATGTCATCAGGCCCGTAGCAGCACAATGAGTGGATTCAGGTACGATGATTCTAACTGAAATAAGTCACACAGAAAAAGAAACATCATAAGATATCAGTAATACACGGAATGTAAACTTGGCTACACAGGAACTGAATTACAGAACAGAACAGGGTCTCAAATTTAGAAAACCAACTTATGCTTGTTTAAGGGTAAAGGTGAGTTGGGGTGCTGCATAAAACCAGAGATTGAAATGAGCACAGATAAAGTTCCTTAAGCCAAATATGGAATAGACAAGAGCTACTCCTTGCTCAACGAAATGGACTCAACACCCCATATTAAACGCCTAAGAATGTACCTGACTCTTAAGTATCTTAAAACCTATGGATTGCTATGTCTCCGAAAGAGAATCAAGGCATGTGTACAGGGACATAAACGCAGCAGTGATAGGATTGGAGAGGTTCGGTGAGCAAATGAAGACCCTTTGAAGTCATATTGCATGGTACCCATTCCACGGGTTTCAACTACCCAGGTTTAAGGTATTCTTCCTTCAGCTAAAACATGCATGTGGAACCTAGAGTATGATCAACCATGTGATCGGGAGACGTGTTCAAATATGTCTCAGTTTTCGTACCCTGGTACTCGGGTGCAACATTCCAGACGCTTTACTAACACTCTCCCGACTTGGAGAGTCAGTCCCTTTAACCTCCTGTTTGGCCCAGTTTGCAATTTCTGCGGAAGATGAACAGGAATAGCGAGAACCAATGAGAGACTAGCTGGAGGTGTCTGGACGGGCAAATTTAACTCTCATTTCCCACCAGGAAGAGGAAATAACCAAAGGCTCAGCGTGCCGTGCCGGAACCAGATTAGGGCCTGAAGCCATCCTGCGGTGTTGCGGCCAGCTCACAAGAAAACGAGTTGAAGAAAGGAGCTCAGGGGCACTGTAATTCACAAACCTGCAGAGTTATAAATGACAACTATCGTCCAAAAATATACTGAAGTAAGGCTGCCAAGAGGACTTGAAAGCGGGGCAGAATTGCAGGAAACCGATTTCAGGAGGTAGACTGGAATTGCATTGAAAGCATAGGAAAAGAGGCAGAACGTCCACAATGATGCACTTGGCCAAAAAGGGCGTATACGTTTTTTCCTGAATATATTCAGGAAAAAACGCATACGCCCTTTTTGGCCAACCAAGCAAGCTTGCAAAGGAAATCTGCACTACAATGAAGTCTCACTTCCCCCCGGTCAAAAGGGCCATCTGAAAAAAGTGTAAAATCCAGAAAGGCAGGACAGGCCATGGAGAACTGGGAGCCTTGTTATGCTGATGGGCGGGATGTCAATTGCCAACAGACACTCGGGAGAAGTGTATGGTGTTTCCTGAAACATCTAAAAAACAAAGCAACAGAGCCTAGGGCACTTCCACTTATGGTCCTATAGCTTAGGGAAATTAAAATCAAAAAGACACAGCCACCCCAATGTTTGGGACGCCTCTGTTTACAAGAACCTCGTTTACCGTACAAGTTCAATATCACAGAAAGTGAAAAATGGATAAAGAACTTGTGGTACTTACGTACAATGCAGTATCACTCAGCAGTGAAATCTATGTCATCAGGCCCGTAGCAGCACAATGAGTGGATTCAGGTACGATGATTCTAACTGAAATAAGTCACACAGAAAAAGAAACATCATAAGATATCAGTAATACACGGAATGTAAACTTGGCTACACAGGAACTGAATTACAGAACAGAACAGGGTCTCAAATTTAGAAAACCAACTTATGCTTGTTTAAGGGTAAAGGTGAGTTGGGGTGCTGCATAAAACCAGAGATTGAAATGAGCACAGATAAAGTTCCTTAAGCCAAATATGGAATAGACAAGAGCTACTCCTTGCTCAACGAAATGGACTCAACACCGCATATTAAACGCCTAAGAATGTACCTGACTCTTAAGTATCTTAAAACCTATGGATTGCTATGTCTCCGAAAGAGAATCAAGCGTGTGTACAGGGACATAAACGCAGCAGTGATAGGATTGGAGAGGTTCGGTGAGCAAATGAAGACCCTTTGAAGTCATATTGCATGGTACCCATTCCACGGGTTTCAACTACCCAGGTTTAAGGTATTCTTCCTTCAGCTAAAACATGCATGTGGAACCTAGAGTATGATCAACCATGTGATCGGGAGACGTGTTCAAATATGTCTCAGTTTTCGTACCCTGGTACTCGGGTGCAACATTCCAGACGCTTTACTAACACTCTCCCGACTTGGAGAGTCAGTCCCTTTAACCTCCTGTTTGGCCCAGTTTGCAATTTCTGCGGAAGATGAACAGGAATAGCGAGAACCAATGAGAGACTAGCTGGAGGTGTCTGGACGGGCAAATTTAACTCTCATTTCCCACCAGGAAGAGGAAATAACCAAAGGCTCAGCGTGCCGTGCCGGAACCAGATTAGGGCCTGAAGCCATCCTGCGGTGTTGCGGCCAGCTCACAAGAAAACGAGTTGAAGAAAGGAGCTCAGGGGCACTGTAATTCACAAACCTGCAGAGTTATAAATGACAACTATCGTCCAAAAATATACTGAAGTAAGGCTGCCAAGAGGACTTGAAAGCGGGGCAGAATTGCAGGAAACCGATTTCAGGAGGTAGACTGGAATTGCATTGAAAGCATAGGAAAAGAGGCAGAACGTCCACAATGATGCACTTGGCCAAAAAGGGCGTATGCGTTTTTTCCTGAATATATTCAGGAAAAAACGCATACGCCCTTTTTGGCCAACCAAGCAAGCTTGCAAAGGAAATCTGCACTACAATGAAGTCTCACTTCCCCCCGGTCAAAAGGGCCATCTGAAAAAAGTGTAAAATCCAGAAAGGCAGGACAGGCCATGGAGAACTGGGAGCCTTGTTATGCTGATGGGCGGGATGTCAATTGCCAACAGACACTCGGGAGAAGTGTATGGTGTGTCCTGAAACATCTAAAAAACAAAGCAACAGAGCCTAGGGCACTTCCACTTATGGTCCTATAGCTTAGGGAAATTAAAATCAAAAAGATACAGCCACCCCAATGTTTGGGACGCCTCTGTTTACAAGAACCTCGTTTACCGTACAAGTTCAATATCACAGAAAGTGAAAAATGGATAAAGAACTTGTGGTACTTACGTACAATGCAGTATCACTCAGCAGTGAAATCTATGTCATCAGGCCCGTAGCAGCACAATGAGTGGATTCAGGTACGATGATTCTAACTGAAATAAGTCACACAGAAAAAGAAACATCATAAGATATCAGTAATACACGGAATGTAAACTTGGCTACACAGGAACTGAATTACAGAACAGAACAGGGTCTCAAATTTAGAAAACCAACTTATGCTTGTTTAAGGGTAAAGGTGAGTTGGGGTGCTGCATAAAACCAGAGATTGAAATGAGCACAGATAAAGTTCCTTAAGCCAAATATGGAATAGACAAGAGCTACTCCTTGCTCAACGAAATGGACTCAACACCGCATATTAAACGCCTGAGAATGTACCTGACTCTTAAGTATCTTAAAACCTATGGATTGCTATGTCTCCGAAAGAGAATCAAGCGTGTGTACAGGGACATAAACGCAGCAGTGATAGGATTGGAGAGGTTCGGTGAGCAAATGAAGACCCTTTGAAGTCATATTGCATGGTACCCATTCCACGGGTTTCAACTACCCAGGTTTAAGGTATTCTTCCTTCAGCTAAAACATGCATGTGGAACCTAGAGTATGATCAACCATGTGATCGGGAGACGTGTTCAAATATGTCTCAGTTTTCGTACCCTGGTACTCGGGTGCAACATTCCAGACGCTTTACTAACACTCTCCCGACTTGGAGAGACAGTCCCTTTAAACTCCTGTTTGGCCCAGTTTGCAATTTCTGCGGAAGATGAACAGGAATAGCGAGAACCAATGAGAGACTAGCTGGAGGTGTCTGGACGGGCAAATTTAACTCTCATTTCCCACCAGGAAGAGGAAATAACCAAAGGCTCAGCGTGCCGTGCCGGAACCAGATTAGGGCCTGAAGCCATCCTGCGGTGTTGCGGCCAGCTCACAAGAAAACGAGTTGAAGAAAGGAGCTCAGGGGCACTGTAATTCACAAACCTGCAGAGTTATAAATGACAACTATCGTCCAAAAATATACTGAAGTAAGGCTGCCAAGAGGACTTGAAAGCGGGGCAGAATTGCAGGAAACCGATTTCAGGAGGTAGACTGGAATTGCATTGAAAGCATAGGAAAAGAGGCAGAACGTCCACAATGATGCACTTGGCCAAAAAGGGCGTATGCGTTTTTTCCTGAATATATTCAGGAAAAAACGCATACGCCCTTTTTGGCCAACCAAGCAAGCTTGCAAAGGAAATCTGCACTACAATGAAGTCTCACTTCCCCCCGGTCAAAAGGGCCATCTGAAAAAAGTGTAAAATCCAGAAAGGCAGGACAGGCCATGGAGAACTGGGAGCCTTGTTATGCTGATGGGCGGGATGTCAATTGCCAACAGACACTCGGGAGAAGTGTATGGTGTTTCCTGAAACATCTAAAAAACAAAGCAACAGAGCCTAGGCCACTTCCACTTATGGTCCTATAGCTTAGGGAAATTAAAATCAAAAAGATACAGCCACCCCAATGTTTGGGACGCCTCTGTTTACAAGAACCTCGTTTACCGTACAAGTTCAATATCACAGAAAGTGAAAAATGGATAAAGAACTTGTGGTACTTACGTACAATGCAGTATCACTCAGCAGTGAAATCTATGTCATCAGGCCCGTAGCAGCACAATGAGTGGATTCAGGTACGATGATTCTAACTGAAATAAGTCACACAGAAAAAGAAACATCATAAGATATCAGTAATACACGGAATGTAAACTTGGCTACACAGGAACTGAATTACAGAACAGAACAGGGTCTCAAATTTAGAAAACCAACTTATGCTTGTTTAAGGGTAAAGGTGAGTTGGGGTGCTGCATAAAACCAGAGATTGAAATGAGCACAGATAAAGTTCCTTAAGCCAAATATGGAATAGACAAGAGCTACTCCTTGCTCAACGAAATGGACTCAACACCCCATATTAAACGCCTAAGAATGTACCTGACTCTTAAGTATCTTAAAACCTATGGATTGCTATGTCTCCGAAAGAGAATCAAGGCATGTGTACAGGGACATAAACGCAGCAGTGATAGGATTGGAGAGGTTCGGTGAGCAAATGAAGACCCTTTGAAGTCATATTGCATGGTACCCATTCCACGGGTTTCAACTACCCAGGTTTAAGGTATTCTTCCTTCAGCTAAAACATGCATGTGGAACCTAGAGTATGATCAACCATGTGATCGGGAGACGTGTTCAAATATGTCTCAGTTTTCGTACCCTGGTACTCGGGTGCAACATTCCAGACGCTTTACTAACACTCTCCCGACTTGGAGAGTCAGTCCCTTTAACCTCCTGTTTGGCCCAGTTTGCAATTTCTGCGGAAGATGAACAGGAATAGCGAGAACCAATGAGAGACTAGCTGGAGGTGTCTGGACGGGCAAATTTAACTCTCATTTCCCACCAGGAAGAGGAAATAACCAAAGGCTCAGCGTGCCGTGCCGGAACCAGATTAGGGCCTGAAGCCATCCTGCGGTGTTGCGGCCAGCTCACAAGAAAACGAGTTGAAGAAAGGAGCTCAGGGGCACTGTAATTCACAAACCTGCAGAGTTATAAATGACAACTATCGTCCAAAAATATACTGAAGTAAGGCTGCCAAGAGGACTTGAAAGCGGGGCAGAATTGCAGGAAACCGATTTCAGGAGGTAGACTGGAATTGCATTGAAAGCATAGGAAAAGAGGCAGAACGTCCACAATGATGCACTTGGCCAAAAAGGGCGTATGCGTTTTTTCCTGAATATATTCAGGAAAAAACGCATACGCCCTTTTTGGCCAACCAAGCAAGCTTGCAAAGGAAATCTGCACTACAATGAAGTCTCACTTCCCCCCGGTCAAAAGGGCCATCTGAAAAAAGTGTAAAATCCAGAAAGGCAGGACAGGCCATGGAGAACTGGGAGCCTTGTTATGCTGATGGGCGGGATGTCAATTGCCAACAGACACTCGGGAGAAGTGTATGGTGTTTCCTGAAACATCTAAAAAACAAAGCAACAGAGCCTAGGGCACTTCCACTTATGGTCCTATAGCTTAGGGAAATTAAAATCAAAAAGATACAGCCACCCCAATGTTTGGGACGCCTCTGTTTACAAGAACCTCGTTTACCGTACAAGTTCAATATCACAGAAAGTGAAAAATGGATAAAGAACTTGTGGTACTTACGTACAATGCAGTATCACTCAGCAGTGAAATCTATGTCATCAGGCCCGTAGCAGCACAATGAGTGGATTCAGGTACGATGATTCTAACTGAAATAAGTCACACAGAAAAAGAAACATCATAAGATATCAGTAATACACGGAATGTAAACTTGGCTACACAGGAACTGAATTACAGAACAGAACAGGGTCTCAAATTTAGAAAACCAACTTATGCTTGTTTAAGGGTAAAGGTGAGTTGGGGTGCTGCATAAAACCAGAGATTGAAATGAGCACAGATAAAGTTCCTTAAGCCAAATATGGAATAGACAAGAGCTACTCCTTGCTCAACGAAATGGACTCAACACCGCATATTAAACGCCTAAGAATGTACCTGACTCTTAAGTATCTTAAAACCTATGGATTGCTATGTCTCCGAAAGAGAATCAAGCATGTGTACAGGGACATAAACGCAGCAGTGATAGGATTGGAGAGGTTCGGTGAGCAAATGAAGACCCTTTGAAGTCATATTGCATGGTACCCATTCCACGGGTTTCAACTACCCAGGTTTAAGGTATTCTTCCTTCAGCTAAAACATGCATGTGGAACGTAGAGTATGATCAACCATGTGATCGGGAGACGTGTTCAAATATGTCTCAGTTTTCGTACCCTGGTACTCGGGTGCAACATTCCAGACGCTTTACTAACACTCTCCCGACTTGGAGAGACAGTCCCTTTAAACTCCTGTTTGGCCCAGTTTGCAATTTCTGCGGAAGATGAACAGGAATAGCGAGAACCAATGAGAGACTAGCTGGAGGTGTCTGGACGGGCAAATTTAACTCTCATTTCCCACCAGGAAGAGGAAATAACCAAAGGCTCAGCGTGCCGTGCCGGAACCAGATTAGGGCCTGAAGCCATCCTGCGGTGTTGCGGCCAGCTCACAAGAAAACGAGTTGAAGAAAGGAGCTCAGGGGCACTGTAATTCACAAACCTGCAGAGTTATAAATGACAACTATCGTCCAAAAATATACTGAAGTAAGGCTGCCAAGAGGACTTGAAAGCGGGGCAGAATTGCAGGAAACCGATTTCAGGAGGTAGACTGGAATTGCATTGAAAGCATAGGAAAAGAGGCAGAACGTCCACAATGATGCACTTGGCCAAAAAGGGCGTATGCGTTTTTTCCTGAATATATTCAGGAAAAAACGC